>NW_027497690.1:0-60506 GCF_021521415.1 Bidens hawaiensis | reverse complement strand
GGTCAATTGGAAAACCCTAGCTATGGTTTCCGGATTCACGTTTATTCTAGTTTTAACAGTTGTTTTTTGCTCAAAAAGGTAATTTTGCAAAATTGTTAGGTTTTGGAAATTTTACAGGGCTTTGTGGAAGTCATTTGGATAACTCATAAAATTTATCAGATTTTTTGGAAATCGTTTGGTATAAACAAACGATTTAAGGGTTAAAAATAACATATAAAAAGAATTTTTATAAATTAATAAATCAGTAAATAATTCCAGAAATATTTTTATAAAATTATAAATATTTTAATTTGGATAATTTAACGATAAATAGATAATTAATTGTGCTAATTTGAAAGTTAAACAATATCAATTATGATAAAACCGACAGGTTTGAGATTAACGAACCTATTGGAATATCAGAACATCAAGAGTGATCAAATATCATATTTTTGAGTTAATTGAACAAAACCGAACATTTTGTGAGAAATACGGGCAATTCGGATGAATTGTACGCGTTTTTCTCCAAACCAGATTGAATAAACGGAAATGAGCCCTGCAGCGGATCCAGACATCTAAATTGTGATTTTTCTTTATAAATTTAATCAATTTATCAACCGACACATTTACCCGAGTTTACATTTTCATACCTGTTTTCTAAACGCATAGACGATTAACTTTATAGATGGTTATCGAAATGATATCGATGGTAATGACATCAATCTTAATGTAAGTAGTAAAGTGTTGAAGCATATCATATTTCAAATTGCATGTTATGAATTTCTGGATCTTGTCAATTTTGATTTGACCATTAAAATCAACATGGTTTATTAAATACATTCGTTAATGTTCATTCGCTATCAATGTATGTGTCATACGTTCATCTTGTAGACGAATGACTCCATTTGTTAACTTTTGTTAACAAATGAACTTATTCGTTAATTTTCTAATAAATGATATTTAATATCTTAGCATATATTCGTTAAATATATTAATGAATATGTCTATTCATTAGACTTCTCTAACGAATGTATCTATTCGTTAATTATATTAACGAATGTGAATTTTTTTCATTCGTTACATTTTTAATGTGTAACGAATGAGGGAAAATCAGTCAATTTTAATTATATTTCAAATATTGGCATGCTCATTTGTGCAAAAATGGCTGATAATCCACAGATAAATGTTCCCAAGGCTCAACAAGAATAGCCAGTAGTACAAGAAGCTCCTATAATTATCAACAACAGATTGAGCAGTTAGTTGTCAATCCTGAGGCACAACAAGAAAAACATGCTGGTAACCGTATAATAGCTAACAAGACGCATAACATTTGTGCTTTCTTAGGTCAGAATTCTTTGGGCGTGCAATGTTTGGGGACGTGATTATGTTCTTGAAGAGATCAAGAAATTACCATGCTATCTCAACAAATCTTCGGGTGCATTGTAGTATAATCAGGCCGTTTTGGGAGACGGCTAGATATGTGGCTAGGGAAAACCACATTTTTGCTGAAATACAAGGACAGAAGATAACTGTTGATGTTGAGATCATTCGTAAAGTATTGAGATTTGGTGATAATATTGATTGTGTTTACGAGTTTGACAAGGAGTTGATACGAGGGTTATTCGAAAGGCTGAAGTATAATGGAGATTTGAACAAGTCCATTTACAACAAGGATAACCTTTGCGAGTAGTATAAGTACCTATTACATGTAGTGATTCATTGTATGGGTGGACGTAAAGGTTGGTTTGATGAATGCAGAAACATGTTGCAATCGGCCTTTGTTGCTTTAGTTCTCAATAAGCCGGTTAATTTCTTGGAAATGGTGTTTTATCATCTAAAGGAGAATTGCACCAAAAGGACGAACAAGTTCCTTGTAAGTGCATGATTTGGTGTCTGCAGCTGTTCGAATTGGCTAGGGGTAGTTTAGTCTTTATATTTAATGTAAAATGGCTCATTCGCTAATCATGTTTAGTGAATGAGGTCCATTCGTTAGTCTAAGATGATTCGTTAAGTTAAGAGCCCAGTCGTTACTATAGTGTAACTAATGAATGCTCATTTGTTAAAGTATACCCATTCGCTAAGGGTGTTTAGCGAATGGGAGGTCATTCGCTATGGAAGACCACATTCATTAGTGATGTTAACGAATGAGAGGCCTCATTTGTTACAACAGTGTAACGAATGAGTGTTGACTATATATAGCCCTTCCATAGTAAATTAGCATAGAGATCTGTGCTTATTTATTCCCCGTTTAATGTTATGCTGCCGAATTCTCTCTAGAACATGATGTATTCATCATCATCATTCACGTATCAATGAAGTATTTGATTAACGTATTCATCTTGTATCGTATATTGAATTAACGTATCGATTAGCGACTCGATCTCGGGCTGAATAACGTGTTTACAACTGGTATCAAAGCCGATGGTTTCTCGTGATACGTTGTTCGTGTTCGTCATGCTTGGTTACTGTTTGATAGAAATCCGGATGAATTAGTGGATAATTGATGAAACTAATGTAATATTCTTGGTTCTGTATCAAATCCGAGCCTTTGTGTTGAATGTGTTAGATTAATTTGAAGATTTGATGAATCTGCCATTGGAGGAGCTTGAAGATTTGAAGATTCTGGCAAGAAAACTGTTTTTCCGATGAACAAAACTGATTTTCTGTCTAAATGCGTTTTTCCGATGGCTACAGTAACAGCTCATTCCTTACGGGGTTTTAACGAATGAGTTCATTTGTTAAGAGATTTAACGAATGTGGCCTTCTCAATGAATGAGACCACATTCGTTTACTATTCAAACGAATAAGGGTTTAACGTATGTGGTCATTCGTTAACAAGGTTAACGAATGAGACCCATTCGTTCAATGTATAACAGATGATGATGGATGTTGGACGAATGTGATACTGTTCTAGCGAAAGAGGACAAGGTAGCGTATAAGGATCTAATCTAAAAAGAAAAATCTTAAAACAAAATTTATTCTTTATATTTAATGTAAAATGGCTTATTCGCTAAGCATGTTTAGCGAATGAGGTCCATTCGTTAAAGACAAGGCTGATTCGTTAAGTTAGGAGCCCATTCCTTACTACAGTGTAACAAGTGAAAGCTCATTCTTTAAAGTATGCCCATTCGCTAAGGGTGTTTAGCAAATGCGAGGTCATTCGCTATGGAAGACCTCATTCGTTAGTGATGTTAACGAATGAGAGGCCTCATTCGTTACTACAGTGTAACGAATGAGTGTTGACTATATATAGCCCTTCCATAGTGAATTATAATAGAGATATGTGCTTATTTATTCCCCATATAATGATATGCTGTCGGATTCTCTCTAGAACATAATGTATTCATCATCATCATCATTAATGTATCAATGAAGTATTCGATTAACGTATTCATCTTATATTGTATATTGAATTGACGTATTTACATTCCTATTGTGTCTTCGATTTTTACGAATGATCATTGATCATTTGGAGCCAGATTATGAAGATACAATGAGGAGCCGGAGATTCTCAATGATCTTATTCAATTAGATCATCTGAATGAAGATACAATGAGGAGGATTTAGGTATACCGGGGTGAAACTGAGCAAACAAGATTGTTGGTCACACAATGATTGGGCATTTGGCAAGGGAGGAGTACTAACTACCACCTAATGATTGTTGGTCACACAATGATTCAGATTCCGAATGTGAAGGTGGTAATGCAGGTGATGATGGAAATGATAGTGGACCTCGTGGTCCGGATGGTGGTGATGGTGATGATAATGCACGTAAGTGTAAGGCGAAAGGAAAGGCTATTGCGGTTGATACACCGAAGTCTAAGCGAACCAGGAGGAGTTCGGGTGTATTTATACAGGAGACACAACCACAAGTTCCAAGGGTTGTTGTTTCAAATCTTGTAACTTCTATTTTTGCTACTCCCCACACACCGGTTGCTACTACTACTCCTAGTACAGCGGATGTGAAAGGGATGATGCTGACGTGTATGTAAGCAGGATCTATAACGTGTTATTGGTTTAGACCTCAAAGTGCGGAATACAACGAGGTAGAAAACACACAAGTAACATTAAAGCTAATTTCATTAACTTCAACTGATGATTACAACAGATTATGACAATATCAAGCCTCTAATTCTCTCACAAGGTCTCTCTCTAACTACGAAAACCTACTGACTAACAGATAAGATCACTATTTATAGACATGGACCAACTAACCTATGGGGCGCATATGTTTATGTGCTAGTTTACACAATTATACATAATCTGACAATTTAATATATCAAAATCAAATACAAGACCCTAGCTATAAACGTTATGCTCTAACAAACTCCCCCTTGGATATTGCTAGGTCTTGATCTTCTGGTCATCACGCCTTCATCCTAAAAATAGTTTCCCGATACTCACGTCGCATATCTTCCCACGAACGTTTCTTTGCACCCTCCTGGCTTGTAGGAATAGAAATACCCGTAGAATTATACTGATATTTAGGCCATGATGTGTATTCCGTCCTTTCTTTAATCTCCTTCTCTAACTCCTTCTCTTTCCTCTCTTCTTCTTCTCTTAACTTCCTCCACTTGCTCTTCCACACATGGCCTGAGTTAATCTTACAACTATGACATACCTTAATCACTCGATAGTACTACAAAGCCTGATCAGCATCCTTCTCAACTCTAATCTAGATTTTGTCAGTATACATCGCTTCTGTCTTTCTCTGAACAATTAACTAACCACATAGGATCCATCACATCAATCACATCCCATTTACCATCCTGATTCAACAAAATCACTGCCTCTGTAAGGTTACTATCATAATACCACCAACGAAAATACACATGAAATTAAGTCCTATTCCGTGGGATAAACAGGTATCATCTTCAAATCTCTGGCTTCCGTTATCTCCAAGTTTTCACCAACTCTTCTGTTTAGGATTGATCTTCACCCGTTATTCATGTAAGAAGGGCCGCTGAGGAATCCAACTCTTGAAGTTACACTTCTACCGTCTAAAATATAAAATCCCAGATCTCCTTCACCGGACCCTTCTATGGACAATAGAGAAGTTATTTTTGCACAAGATCCATAACATCCATCCATGGTAGTGATTTCAACTCACACAAACTGTTGAAATACAGTACGCCGTACATTCTCCGTACCACTATCTTCCGGATCTTCGAAAAATAAGCAATACTAACACATTTACCCAACTTTACCTCTTTCGGCTACCTATAATATTTGAGAGGTCTGAGATATACTCTTTCAGGTTCCACCTTCTGCCCTTCAAACCAATCACGCATTTCACTAGTTGCCTCTTCTTCATCTACAGGATTCCCTTTTTCCACTGTTAAAGGATTCACTAGACTATCAACTCCTGACTAATCATCTCTATTTTTTCATCAAAATACTCATCAAATTCTGGAAACTCCTGGTTCTCGTTCACATAACATACTAGTTCTTTCTCTAAAACTTCTTCCAATACAGTTTCACCAACAAATACTATATCCTAAATATTTATTCAGCATTCTCCATGTCTTTTTCAAAATCAAATACAAACACCTCTTCAATGACATTAAGTAATCGTGTTATATCTGCTCGTGTCATCTCAATCACTCCTTCTTACAGTTTAACCCCAATAGAAGAAAATAAGGCGGGAGGTTTAGATGATATCGGATCAACATCTAACACATCCAACTCTTCATTAACTTTATCGTCTTTGGATGCTTCCCCCTGTTCTCGTTCAACAGTGTTAGATTGCTCAGCATGAGATACATCAACATCAGTTTTAGTAGCCGACACAATCTTAATACCAACGCCTCCTCCAGCACTCGGTTCATCCGGTGTATTATCATCATCACCATCGTCATCATGCATTGGAGAGTCACCAAAATCAACCTTTTCTTCATCATCCTCCTTTTGTTCAAATTTCTGATCAACAGCTTGTTCGATCACCGGCTCTATGACTTACTCTACCACCTGTTCAAAAACTTGTGGTTCTACAACCATAGGCTCAGAAACAACTGTCTCAATCACAAATGGCTCAACAATAGATGATGTACCAACTTCTTGAACTGCTGTTTGATCTTCAGTTAGTATAATTGGTTCTTCAACCGCTTTACCCTTGCCTTTGAGATCCACACGATCTTGATCATATTGCACTTTAAACGCAACTTCTTCTAAAGAAACATCACCACCATATATTCTTTCAAATAACTTGTCATCCACCTTTTCAGCTTCTCTCATCAGGTCAATTCCTAACATTTCTTCAATCAACATAAAATATCTCATGTGTTGGTTCAACAAATCAGCCTGTTGTTTCCTCCTCAATTCGCCCTCAACGATAGTATTTTTCTGCTCAACATTTTCCAGTCTCAACCTTTCATTCTCCATAGTTAGTCTGTCAATATGAATGACTTGATTAGCAAACGTGCCTTTCAATGCTTCAAATTCTTTCATAGTAGGCATATCAAAACAACTGGTATCCAGAAATGGTAAGCTACTAAATTCTGGTGTCTTTTGAGGAGTTTTCTTCAGTGAATCTTTCTTTGGAGTAGGAGTTGGTGTAGCTTGGACAGTAGGTGTTTTCAACACATTGTTATCACGTCCAAGATATACCACCGGTTCTTCTTCAACCACACACTCTGGATTAATAGGAGTTACAACTACCTCCGGTTGTACTACCTCCTCAGGTTCATCAACCAACTTCATAACCGGCAAATTAGCACGTTTGGACTTTCGTTTCAAATAGCCAGTCGGTTTTTCTTGGTAATAGGCTTCTCAACAACATTAGGTACATAAGCCTCATCCATATCCCGAGTTTTCTTCTTTTTCTTCTGCTTTGGCTCAAATTTCGCACGAGGATTCATCATAGCCTGATGATGAGCTTCTGAATTTGACTCTGTGGCCTCGTTATCTTTTTCAGATGTAGCAGAATATACGACCTCTTCCTCTTGAGTAACAAGTGTCACCTCCTCCTGCTTCACAACTTTCCTTCACTTCTTTTTAGGTTGAGGTGATTCAACTTTAGGATCAGACTCAATCTTTACAAATCTTTAACTCCCCCGACTGGTTTGAAATCAACTATCTTACGCACTTCAGCTCATGCTCAGAATTACTTCAGTCCTTCCTCCACATGTTGTCTATTGGAGCCACATAATCAGCCTTCAACAAATGTCCAAACAAACCACGAAACTTCAGAATTTGATCTTCCATTTTCTTCCTATACGAGGAAAGTTTCACGAGTGTATCCCCGGTTATATGATTAAAAAATAAGACATTACCCGTCTTCTTAACCTCAGGAAATAGATCTTCAACAAACATCTGAACGAATCGTGGATACTACAACCACTTATCTTTCCCAAGAATCATCTTCATGTTGTCCAACATTATATGCGAAAAATTATACTTGGGGTTCAAGCATTATGCAGCAAGTGTACACATCTGATAATATAGAATCTCATCGTATCCTCCTTTCCTTTGTCCAAGACAATGAACTACAACGTGAACCAGGAAGTTATATGGTCTCGATAGCGTCGTCTTCTTATATGATAGAGTGTTCACTGACTCATGATAACCCATGCGTAATAAACACCCCTTAACCATCTTCTCATCCAATTCCACCAGATTCTTCTCATTGTCCCCAAATTCCAACACACATCTAATCACATCTTGTGAAATAACCAACTCCTTCTCTTGCACTACAGTCTTGATATTCTTTCCCTCTTCCTGCGCATTCTTCCATAATTCTTCTACGATCTTCTCATACGGATCAATGAGGTGAGAAATCGCATTGCAAATCCGAGACCTCTTGAGAAACGGCATCATAACTGCAAAATCTTTAGACTTATTATCTGCCTCATTCAAATACGCATAGATGTTGTGCTTTGGATCAGTGCTCTTTGACCCTTTCACCATCAGAAATCAAATAGAAAACACAGTTATCAGAAACAGACTGAACAGTTAAGCATTTTTTGTGTTTTAATACTTTCTGTCCGAATAAGTTGGCCGTATATGTATAAGGACGTATATGTTTTTAATGAACGGATAAGTTTTATTGATCCACGTATAAGTTGTGTTAGCGTGTATGAATTAGCCCGTATATGTATATTACAACGCATATGTTTTAAAAACGTATAAGTAGGTCAATCCACTTATAAGTTGAACAACGTGTATGTTTTATTCAAAAACTTATACGCTGTGTATGTTATAAACGTATGCGGTTCATAAGTTTAAACTTACACGGTGTGTAAGTTACACGCTAACAAATCTAACCAAATTACCAATCAGATCAAATTAAGATGAACTGACCAAACAAATTCATGAAAACCCCACATCACATCCCGAATAACTGATTTGTGTAATCAATTTTAGATTTCATTAATTTATTTATGTCCATAAAGTCTGTTTTATTTCTAAGGTTTGTTCAAGATCAGATCTGCTATGGTTAATCAATATTATAACCAATTAAAACATATGACAAGTTTCGTCAGAGTCTGATTAGTCTCAAAACATCACTATAAACCATAAACCCATTTGTTTTGATGAGTTTATTTAATCTGGTATACCGATGGTTCCTGTTCATCAAACAAAGAGTCAAAACAAGATCAGTCATTACCTTCAAAGATTGTAGTGGTGTGCCAATCACCAAAACAATAAAAAATCGGGCAGAGTAACGGCAAGAAAATTCTCAATTGATGAGAGAGAAACTAGAGTAAATCTTGAGCAACGTATAAGTGAAATAATGTTATACGACGTGTATGTGTGTGTGTGTGTGTGTATACTCAACATATGCGGGGCATAAGTTTAAAAACTTATAAGGCGCATAACTTATGTGTTGCATAAGCACATTTTCACAGTTGTTTAATTTTGACGATTTACACCATTTAAACTAATGACCTTGATTAAACAAGTGCTATCTTAAATTGCTCAGTTTTATGAAAAATTTACTGTATAAGAAGCAGTTAAACGTTTCGGCTTTTTCACATGATATGATTTAGAAACACATGCTCAGTTTATCATTCTCAGTAAAACCTTTACCCAAGCGATAGTTTCCTAGACACAAGAGTCAAAAATAATCCAGAAAAGTAAAATCTTTTTGGTTTAACTGTAAAGCAATAAAAGACAGAAAATGAACTTCAAGCTATTCACAAACATGTAAAGCAGTTACATATTTTTGTGAGTTTGAGTAAAGAATCATATTGATCAAATTGTCCTTCCATCATAGTTTTATTTTCAGCCTTATTATGACTGGTGTTAAGTCAGTAATTGGTATTGTTGTCCACATAAACCTGCCAACAAATATTTCAGAAATTTATGTGATATGGTTTAATTTTGTTCAATTAAGCACGAATCGTATGTAGACCTCACTATCAGACATAATTTTTATATATTGGTAGAGTGAAGTTTCACAATTATACCTTTACACTATTTTCTTAAAATCGATTAGCTATGACTCCTGCAAAAAGAACAAAATAAAACAAATCAGAAACGTTAAAATTTTCCCTTAAGATCGGTATTACTACACGCAGATAAGGTTCCATTTTAACAAAAATAAAAAAGATAAAATAAAGTTAAAGTTATACAGGGCCTTAATTTCAAGTTCAATACATGACTTTCACAAGTTTGTGCTTATAGTATACGTGGAGGAGATCCAAGGCTTTTACGAAACACCAAGAAAATAATGTAGAATACTCAAATCTTAACCGATAATCTTATCGCGCAGGAGAGGATCCAATATTTGAATAAAAATAATGAAAAATCAAATTGAATTTCTTTGCAATACATCTTGAGAATTTTGAATGTTTTGGTGTTGACTTCTTTAGTTATTAGAATAGTCATGGTAATTCATGTATTTCTAATCCTGCATTTATTTTATTTTATTATTTCACAACTTTTTTTATCTTCATTGTTAATTTAATATTCGTTATTTATTTAAACTTCCATGATAAACTATGGATAATTCAATTTACTTATTACATATTATTTATAACCAGTTTGTGGAAATATGAAGATTCCTCATAATTCGTGGATACTCCAATGACACGCCTTATATTATATCCAATTTTAAAGATTTATTTGGAACATGACTATCTCGATGATTCAGGAATATCCACTTCCCAATTTAATCTTTTAACGATTTATTCATATACGTAAATTTTCACATTTCCATTAATAGTTCAATTATTATTTACCATTTATTATAATACTTTAATCTTGTAATTTGAATTTATCTCATCTCAAATTCACAACTTGCAATGCTATAATTTCGTATCAATTTTTTCTCTTTAAAGTTCATAAGTATCTCACTAAGAAAACTCGATTCATCAAAATCTTCGTTAACCTTGTTCAGATTTATACTCTTGATCTTAAGAATTTCATTTGTAATGTTTACAGTTTTTAAAGATTTCATATTATTACTCATTTTAAGATTTGTTGTTAATTAAACTGTTAATTTAATTCTTCACTTAATTTTTATTGTTGATATTTTTTCTACATTTATTAAAAAAATCTTGTTTGAAATTTTCTATTATTTGTGCAATTCACGAAAGTTCGTTGGCTATCTTATATTCTTATTATCATTCATCACAATCAATCTTGTCGTAGTCTCATTTAAAAGTTTTTAATCTCAACTTCAAAGATTTCGTTTTCTTTAAATTTAAAATTCATAAATTTATATCAAAAGATGTTTAAAAATTTTCATTGTTTTCATTAATCAAACTCGAAAGTTCATTTCATTGTTTTATTTCAAGTATTTCATACATTTATAATCTTTTAATTTTACCTTTAAGATTAATTAAAAACTTTTACTTTCTCACAAATTTATGTCTTTAAAATGTTGTGTAACTCACACGTTGGTACAAATTATGTAGACCAACCGACGATAAAAGTAAATATGGTCCGGAACATAATTATCCAAGTCTTCATATGGAAATCATAATACGTACAGTTGTGTGTTATAGTCTAGAACCGAAAGTAGTTTTGGGTAACGGTACAAATGTAAAGATGATAAGGACATGGTGGAACGCCGCTGGTACATCATATATATAAGTGCTCTTATTGGATTGCTCCGGCTATTAGAATTTCCATGTTATGGTAATTTTAAATTTTATTTAAAACTATTTTCCTTAAAGTTTAAATATTCATAACAATATTATATTTTAGTTTTTCTTAATTTTGGGACGAAATTCCCTAAAGTAGGGAAGACTATAACATCTCGGATTTTTCATATTTATATTCGTTTATGTTTAAACCGATTCGGGAATGTATTTTGGATCTTTTGAACTATTTAAAACTTGTATTTATAGGTATTTAACTTAGTTTAACATATTTTATAATTTCATAACTTTTAATCATGCCAAATAGTCCTTAACAACCTTTAAAATCAATTAAACGGCTAAAAATCGCGTTTATGGATGTATAGGGACTAATTTTGCCAATTCTTTCTTATTTTTCAATTAAATTAACGAAAATTAAACTCCAAGAAATGTTATTGCAGGTTTAAACTCGTTTTCTTGTTGTCCAAACCGAATTTTGTTAGTTATTATACCCGATTTCTCATTAATAGCTTATTTCATTCCTTAATCGAGCAGATTACTTCATAAACAAGTTATAACCTTTTATACTTGATAAAAACACATCTCTAAACCCTAAAAAATACTTATTTCCATTCATCCTCCCCATATTCTATGAAATTCCCATTCTCCTTTATCAATTTCATAAAGTTTGTTCAAGTTATTTCACCTACGGTTGACTTTAATGTTCAAGACCACTTTGACCTTGATTATCTCTTGTTCCATTTATCATTTGGGAAAGTTGTCTTCATGAAAAAAGTTGGTTTTTGTATAACTAACAAAATCCCTCAATCAATTTTACTGATTGATGAGGTTTTGTCGGTCAATTGCTTTCCGACCGTTTAAGGGCATAATAGTCAAATTCTTTGACTATTCGATTACTCAACCTTCTAATCAAATTAGCGTTCAGGCCAGAAGACTTTTAGTTTATCTTGAAATTTTGAGTGTACTGACCAAAAGCAGACTTCCAACTCTCTGCTCGGATTCTGGTCAGTACCAGCTCGCTTATTTACTGAAAATCTCATAACCGGAGTTCTAAATATCTCTTTGGATTGATTCCAGTGGTTATGTTCTCGGTTTTGACTCTATTTTATTTGTATAAGTCTTAAGTCTGGTTGGATCAGAAAACTTGTCACATTAATTTTGCTTGTTTATTGTATCTCGGTTTATTCGCTTAATCGTTAAACTAAGAAGTCATTCCCACTTTTTACAGATTTTAAACGTTCTGGGGACACTTACGTACTTATCAGTATTTGCATATTATATATTATTTTCACTAGCAAACTATGAGTGTTGTGTGTTATCAATTAAATGCTAATTGCCTAATTGTTTACTTTATCGCATTCGGAGAAGTCCATCATAATCACATTAAAGTATAATAATACGTCGTCCTGGTAACCAAGGCCCGATTCACGTACAAGGCAATGGTCAACTGACACCCTTATTTGGAATTGTTTTGTCGTAGTAGTCATAGCCAGTGTTCGACAGGCATGGTCAACTGACACCTTTTATTTGCTCATGGTTTGATTGATTTATACTCACAATATCATCTTTGCTAATTTTACTTATACGTTATTATTAGTGTCAAAACTGGTAGCTTCTCTCACTCAACCTCGTGTTGACAAATCTATATTATTTTGTACGTATTTGCAGGTTATCATTTGGTTTGAAGCTAAGATGAAGAAACACTTCGGGTATGTTTGGTTGGAGGTAATGGAATGGGAGAAGGAATGGAATGGCCAAGATAATGAAATAGATCATTACATTCCTTTGTCTTGTTTGGTTAACCTATAGGAATGAAATGAATTATTTTTTTGTTGTTTGGTATCCAAACAAATTATAGGAATGAAATATAAATAATAAAAATACTCCTATTTGAAATTAATTTTTTTTAACCAAAATTAAAAAAAAAACTACATTAGCAACGGTGGTGGTAGTAGCTCCGGTGACGAAAATGGTGGTGGCGGTGGCGATGGTGGTAGTGGCGCTGGCGGTCAGGCAGCAGGGGTGATGGTTGTGGTGGCGGTGGCAGTGGTGGTGGCGGTGAGGGGTGGCGGTGGTCAAGCAGTGGTAGCATTGGTAGTGATGACGATGGTAGGGTGGCGGCAACGGTGGTGGAGGTCAGGCAGCGACAATTGTGGTGGCGGTGACGACCAAGAGGAGACGATGACAATGGTTGGATGGTTACCGCAACGATGGTGGCGGTGGTAGTGCTGGTTGTAATGTGGTGGTGGTGGTGGCGGAGACGACGGTGGTAGCGCTGGTGGTAAGGTGGTGGTGGTGGCGATGGTAATGGTGGTGGTTGTTGTTGTTAATTGGTGGTGTTGTTGAGAAAGTAGGGTGAATAAGGAATGAAATGAAAAAAAAAGGGGGGGGGGTGGGAAGGAATGGTTTTGATAGAATGGGATTCCATGTGTAATGGATGATTCCATTCCATTGAGTAAACAAACATCACAAACGCTACCAAACGCTAGCTTAGAGAGACCTTAGTTAATGAAATAAAAGATATTTGTGTTCTATTTTTATTTTGTTAATTTGTTAAACTTTGTGTACTTGTTTGAGATTTTGAAATAAATAAATAATTAGATATCATCATATTTAAATCGTATGATATTACCTTGTAAGCTGTGAACCAACAGTTCGCGCCCCAGCATTTCCGCCCTAGGTTGGGGTGTGACAACAGCTATGCAGGATTATCATCAGACCATGGTATGTTGATAGTGGCTGTTCCAAGCACATGGCAGGAGATATCACCCAATTTCATGACATTCAAACTATTAATGGAGGGTATGTTCCCTTTGCGGGAGGAGAGAAAGGAAAGATCAATCAAAAGGGTACTTTAAGTAATGGTGTGTTAAAGTTCGATAATGTGAATTATGTCCCTAATTTGAAACCCAGTCTGCTAAGTGTATCTTAGATCTGTAACAGAGGTTTGTTAACACATTTTACAAACAAAGAACGTCTCATTTTGAAACCAGGCATTGTCATACCAGAAGACCGGGTTCTTGTTCGATCATAAAGAAAAGATAATGCATACGTGATCGACATGAACTAAAATGTTCCTTAAAAAATTACATGTTTTTTTTAAAAAGTGTCGGAACAAAATGCCATGCTTTGGCATCGTCGTCTAGCCATGCAAATGTCAAAAACTTGAGTCGTCTTGCTAAAAACAACATTGTTCGTGGCTTGCCAATTAAATATTTTAAAACCTTTGAAAAATATCTGGTGTGTGCTCAAGGAAAACATCATCGTAAATCTCACAAGTCTAAGATTGTCAACTCTATTGACCCTTTACTTTAATTGCTTCATATGGATCTCTTTGGTTATGTCAAACACCACAACAAAATGGAGTGGCTGAAAGAAGAAATCGTACCTTGATTGAAGCTGCTCGCATGATGTTGTGTGACTCAAAATTGCTTCTTTTCTTTTGGGCTGAGGCAATCAATATGGGGTGCTATGTGCAGAATAGGGTGCTCATCAACAAGCAACAAATGAAGAAACCCTATGAGTTGCTTTATGGACACAAGCCGACAGTTGCTCATTTTCGTGCTTTCGGATGTCCTTGCATTCTTTTGCATCTGGAGGCTACACCGAAGTTTGATTCCAAAGCCGATGATTGCTATTTTGTTGGATATGTTGGTCGTACTGCTTATAGATTTTACAACAAGGCTACAAAACATATTGTGGAATCATATGATGTGCGCTGGCTAGAGGAAAACAAGACCGATGCAAGAGTTGGTCCTGGCTGGTTATGTGACTATCTTGAATTGTTTAAATCATTTAATTTTTTTCCTGATATTGTTGCAGATACTGAAAGTACTTTGCACAGTGTGGATGATGAAGATGAGATTGTGACTGCAACTGCAATTCAAAAGCCAACAATGCTGAATATTGATCCAGCTGGATCGTATGATGAAGCACCTAACTCTTCAACGCCCACTCAGGAGCCGGTTCTTGAGACAAAATCTTCTACAAATACTGCTAAAGAATTTGTGTGACCTACGGTTGATGTTGAGGCAACAAATGCTAGCAAACTTGTCCGTCAAACATTTGGAAGTTACATTTTCCCGAAACCTATTTCGAATGTGTTTGTTGCGAGTACTTCTCACACGCACAGCTCTTCATCCGGGGAATATCTTTCCGAATATGGAATACATGAAGACTTTTCAAATCTTCCAATCATAGCACCGGTACCAAATAGTCAGATGACGTAGGCTGTCGTGGTCTACTCAAACAATTAATTTTAAGACTTAAATACCTATAATAAGTACGAGTAAGTAAGGTCGTCTCCACATGAACTCAAGGAAAGTGCTAATTTACTTTTACTAAATTAATTATTAAACTAATGTGGATAGACGATGTCAAGCGGTTTTTAGAAAAAAGATTTAATTAAAATTAAACGATTACTTAAAAAGATTTGTAAACAATATTAGTTAAAAGTATTCATTCTAGGTTCGGGTTATGTGTTCCAAACGTTAATCACAGATTCTCTCATCTTTTATTTTGCAATAATCGTTAGTCCTATGATTTGATTTATGGTGACAAACGATAACTCAACCGAATTGTTAACACAAATGAACCCGGACTCCACAATTACCAATTCTATGTCTAGGACAACTAACTCAATGATAAGGTTTGATGATTCTTGTTCAATGACACAAGAGCTTAAACCCTAAATGTTGATGAACGACCAAACAAACATTACACAAATCAATAATCACAAACGCAAACCTTAATCAACCAAATAACTAATTAAGCAAGACAAATTCATATAAAATCAATCAAGCTCTATTCATTAAGCATAAGAATCTGATTTCAACAGTATTTCACACAAAACCTTAGCCTAGAACAAACACACATGATTAGCCGGACATTGACATAATCGTTAAAGTACTTATCTTGATGAACATACGATCAATGATGGAAACGGAAGCTTTGGGATGCTGAAAGTCGTCTTAGAACACCTCTTCTGCCTATGGAAGTCGTTCTATACCGAATGGTGGGGTTAATGGGTTTATATAAGGCAAAACCTAGATTTTTTCGGTTTTAGGCAACTTCGCGTATCGTGAAGTTGGCCCTCCTGCATGTTCGCAACACGCAAAGGTGCAAACTAACTTCATATTCAGATTCGTCTTGTTTAGAAACATGAAATTCATATATTATGGATTCCGTAACTCATTTTCTAGGCCAAGATATGCCCGTTTTACTAAAAAACACTTTCTTGGTAACCCATCTTGTTCAGTTTTCACTTCGGCTTCAGGTTTCTCATCCAATCCTTTCCCAAATCCTTCTTAACCCTCAATATATGTTTCCCAATGATTCTATCTTCTCGAGGCTTGCTTTATCTTCATCTGGATGGCTCTGAATTAGCTCGTTTAAGCTCCTTAACTTCAAATGTTCTGAAAACACATAACAATGGTTGAAGTACCAATGTTCATTCATTTATTTACCTAAAATTCAACTAGTTAATATATAAAACTAAGTAATTTTTACCCAACCATCACATCCCCACACTTATCCTTTTTTGTCCCGAAAAAGACTTTGCAATGGAATCAGAATCAGAGATTATCTTTTCAAAATACTTCTTAGATTATCATATTTAAGCTCAAGGAACACAAAAACCGCGATTGCCAATATTTTTGTCCACTTAAACCCATGCCTTAATACTTACCGGGAAAAAATAAGGTGTGACAGTTTTATTAGTTCATATGATTAAAATGGAATCCACACATCAAAGCCCTAAAGCCGCCTTAGGATGCTTCATTATAATTTTACCAAACCTGACCACCCCAACTTGACTTAAACCTTAAAATTAGACGATCAAAATTTTGCACATGTGTACATTTTTTAAAACCCATATGTAATAGCTAAGACAATATTGGATATTTTTATCGAACCAAAACCTAAACTTAAGCATCAAAGTCTACCAGAATGGCCATTAGATACGATTAAGGTGCAATTAAGTAACCAACTAGCAAATAGGCCCCACTACATGACATACCCCCGTTATCAAGCAATACCCCAAAGTCCATCACCACATGTGAGTAGGCACGAACGTATGTGTTCGTTCTTGGCTAAGGTTTTGTGTGAAATACTATTTAAATTAGATTCTTATGCTTAATGAATAGAGCTTGATTGATTTTATATGAATTTGTCTTGCTTAATTAGTTATTGGTTTATTAAGGTTTGTGTTTGCAATTATTGATTTGTGTAACGTTTGTTTGGTTGTTCATCAACATTTTGGGTTTAAGCTCTTGTGTCATTGAACTAGGATCATCAAACCTTATCATTGAGTTAGTTGTCCTAGACATAGAATTGGTAATTGTGGAGTCCGGGTTCATTTGTTTCAGCAATTTGGTTGAGTTATCGTTTGTTATCATAAATCAAATCATAGGACTGACAATTATTACAAAACCAAAGATGAAAGAATCTGTGATTAACGTATGGAACACATAACCCGAACCTAGAATGAATACTTTTAATTAATATTTTTTACAAATCTTTTTAAGTAATCATTTAATTTTAATTAAATCTTTTTTCTAAAAATCGCTTAACATCTTCTGTCCACATTAGTTTAATAATTAATTTAGTAATAGTAAATTAGCACTTTCCTTGAGTTCCTGTGAAGATGACCTTACTTATCCTTACTTATTATAGGTATTTACTTCTTAAAATTAATTGTTTGAGTAGACCGCGACAGCCTACGTCAAAATGGCACCGTTGCCAGGGAGTGCCCAGGTCAAAATAAACGAATGAACATTGGTACTTCAAGCATTGTTATGTGTTTTCAAGACGTTGGAAGTTAAGGAGCTTAAACGAGCTAATTCAGAGCCATCCAATTAGCCGGACATTAACATAATCGTTAAAGTACTTATCATGATGAACATATGATCAATGATGGATCCGGAAGCTTCGGGATGGCTGAAAGTCGTCTTAGAACACCTCATCTGCCTCTGGAAGTCGTTATATACCGAATGGTGGGGGTTAATGGGTTTATATAAGGCAAAACCTAGATTTTTTTGGTTTTAGGCAACTTTGCGTATCGTGAAGTTGCCCCTCCTGCATCTTCGCAACGCGTCAAGGTGCAAACTAACTTCAAATTCAGATTCGTCTCTCCAGCATATGTAGATTTTGAGATAGGCTCATCTCATGGCATTGCAAGGAACAACTAACGGTGTCAACATCCACTCTCGAGGCTAAATATGTGGAAGCATCTGCTTGTTGCTCACGGGTGATTTGATAGTAGCATCAATTGTGGGACTATAGTTTGAATATTCTTGACACTCCTAACTTTTGTGATAATGAGGCGGCGATTGCAATTGTTAAAATTCCGTTTCAACATTCTAAAACCAAGCACATAGACATAAAAATACATTTCATTAGAGATTTCTACGAACGGGGATTGATTCATTTAGAACAAGTCCACACTGATAATAATATTGTGGACTTATTTACTTAACCCATTGGTACCTCTCGGTTTAATGTGCTTGTAGGGTTCCTAAAAATGCTTCGCTTCGATGATTGATTTTTGTGTTTGAATTTATACATATAATTTTGTTTTTGTTTTCTTTATGCACAAATTTAGGGGGTCAAAAAGGCAAAAATACAAAATTAATGTGCGTGTGTTTGGGGGAGAAAGAAAAAAAATACAAAAATAGTGTGTGTGCATGTGTGTGTGTGTGTGTTTTATTTGCTTTCATTAAAAATATAAAACACAAAAATATTATAAAATTTCAAAATTCAAAATTTTGTTCTATTTAATTGGAAGTGGTATAAATCTCCGTGTGAACAGTAAGATGAACACATGTATGGTACCCCAGCAAAAACGGACAAACTCTTTAACCTATGTGTCGGTATTCTCAGCCCAAGAGAATGAAAAGTTGGTCTGATCGTTGACTTGTTGAAACCTAATTGAACTTGTTCTATATGGGACACATCTTAGGGTCTTGTAAACTTAACTAAGTCTTGCATAAGGAAAGGGATGAAAGGTCGGGTCATACACAATCCCGTTGGTGTTTGGTCAACCAAATAAATGAAATATTTTAATTATGACAGATCATTAAAGTTCAAAAGTGTTAATAAATCAACCATAAGTTGATGAAAAATATACAAACATAGAGGTTAAAGTTAGAACGACAGAGGTGGGGCTTCATTATAAGTCCTAAACACCTTGAATGTAAGGTATGTAAGTCCGTATCGTGTGGCATGTGAGTCCAACATTCAACCTTAATGTTTGATTTTGCAAAATATTACAAAGTTTGTTATAAAGAAAAATTTCTCCGTCGTCAAAAAGATTTTGGCCGACATTAGGGGGTTGGAGTCAAGTTGGGGTGACTCGGTCCAGTAAAACTACAAATGAAACTTGGCAAAATGGTTTCTAGTGTGGGTCCCATTAGATCACACAAACCTAAATAGTGTCCGGTCTTATCCCTCTAAGTAAGAATTAAGGGCATGGATTTAAGTGGACAACAATACCGACAATAGACCAGATCTTAGAAAGTTTGTGTGTACTGAAAAGTGTTCCTTGATTGAACCTAGAACGTTTGATCCCAAAAAGTCAACAAAAGTTGTAAAAAGGTTAATTTTATTTTTGAGCTTTTTTTAACTTGTATTCTTCTTCTAAATATTTTTATCGTCGAACGAGTGTGTTACGGGAATCAGTTTTCACTAATGTTTAAAACATGTTGGACCTTGTTAAAATTTGGTTTTGAAACATCTCAGCCCATCTGTGTTTTTGGCCCAAATGATATGAGATACATAAAAAGGGTTTTTGGTTTACTTAAAATTATTTTTCAAACAACAATCAGTTTGTTTTTCAAATTCTGAACTCGTCCATCACCATCGGCCAAAAGATTTTTCAAGACTGATCATTGACTCATTTGAAAGGTAACTATTTTTAAATAATTATTCATTTAAACGTCGGAGTTGGATAGGGGTTTGTCGTGTTCTCAGCAGACTATTGGTGGTTAGCGTTTCGTAAACACCTAGCGTATATAGTTTGAGTAAAAATCAGGAATGGATTTGATGTGATTGACATGTCGTTCGAAGTGTTTTCAGCGCGTTTTTTTTAGCTTATTGCAGGATTAATGGCAGTAGGGGGATTTTGAAGAAGATGACACAGTAATCAAGGAGGCCTTTGAACTTCTCCATGGGTTTTCGGTGGGGTGTTGACTAAGACTCATTTGGTCAACATCGGAAATAGTGTTTAGACTGAAAACTGACTAATTGACCGAATACCCACTATTTATACCGAATATCAGTGTTTCGGCCGAAATCAGTGATTGTTGACCAAAAACCATTTTCGGTTGACCAAATACATGGAAGTTTGACCAAATTATTTTAATGTCTCGAATTAAAGTTATTATTTAATAAATGGTATTAATTTAACTCATTTGTTGTAGATACGAGGGTTGTAGATCAAGTTGCTTAACAAATTTCAATAAAGATCGTTGATTCTCAAAATATTACGGGTTATCTGCTTAATCCACCCCCAGCACACAAGGAGTTCACTTCCATGATTGTGGGGTTAAACACTTGCAGAATCTCACATGCTCTACGATAAAATCCAATCATCTGCAAGGACCTTATTGTGGATTTCTGGAACAAGGCTCAAATTAATGAAGGATGTGTAGGGGAGCTGGTATTATCGGGTCAGTAATTCAGTAAAAGAAGATTGTGATCTCTGAGGTATTGACTCAAGAAGCTCTATTGTTTGGATATCAGCCTGATCATCCTACCTAATATTCCAAGAGTATGGTGATAGAGGTTTTGCCAAGAATGGGTATAAAGGGGCCTATCAATCAGCCATTAAGAAGTTTTTTCATATGTATTGGGGGTTTCTCATTCATACGTTCTTTATGTGTATTTCTAGGAGAAAGGGAGGTTCGGACGAGATTAGTCAAACTCATATGTCAGCTATTATGGCACTAATTATGGATTGGGATTACAACTATTCGAAGTTTGTTTAGGATGAGATGATAAGTAATTTACGAGGAAAGAAGAAGGAGATGTTTCTGATGTATCCGAGGTTCTTACAAATGATATTTGATGTTCATTATCTAGATTTGGAACGCTTGGTTGCTATTATTGATTTGAAGGCTTTAGCTCTGTCTACTTTTGGGTTGATGAAACAGAGTAGGAAGGATGCTAAGTTGTGTACCGGGGAATTCATAGGTTGGTTAAGTTTGGAAAATTTGCTGAATTGGGGGAGTTGATGAAGTTGCTAATCAAACGATGGTAGCTATGGAACACGTTGTTCCACCTCAGGAGCCTGTTGTTACCTACGAGGTATTATCCGATGACAAAGTAGCATATCCTCGACCAGGTGTCTTGATCAAGGAGAATGTGAATAAGGATACACCGATGAGTGTTATGCCCGTATCAGAAGAACTAGTTACTGAGGTTTAGTCTAAGAAAAGCCCAATTGTTGAAGAAGAAGAAGAAGAAGAAGAAATACCTCAGGTGGTTTCTGATACACATGTTGAACAGTCAAGCTCGTCATTTCAGCATGCACTTGAGGGTTCTTGTGCATCGAGAAGTTAGCCCGCATATTGTCTATGCAAGATACATATCTACAGTCAAAAGGGAAAGGTGTCGCCATCAAAACTGAACCTGTTAATGTTCATGCTTTACAACACGGGGTATTTGAATTAGAGCAGGATTCAGTGGTCAAGGATGTGAGGATACGTGATCGCAAAACCGACAACATTGATAAAGACAGAAAGATTTTGGAGTTGCAAACAAATCTTGGTGGTTTGACAACTTTATATTTCACTATGCAACAAAAGTTGGTCATACGGTTTGGAAGTGATTTTAAGGCTTCAGGAGATGATGATAATGATGATGTTTCTAATGCCCGTGGTTCTGGTGGTGATGCTCAAACACTAGAGACTACTAATACTGCTACTCATAAAGCTGATTCACCCACTTCAGGAACAGGTGGTCCTTGTATTGATGTGACTCGTGACATTATGGGCACTGAATGTTTAAACAGGTATGTTACCGAGAAAAGGAAGACTCCTGAAGAGACAGAGAAACAAAAATTGCTGATCATGAAGAACTCAAATCAAAATGTCACAAGTTCTAATCGTCCTGAAAAACTTTCAATTGAATATGGAAAGAATTACTATGATAAATATGGTAATTGTTCGGGAGTAAAGGCTTGGAGATATGATGCAGATAAGGACATGTGGTGGGTTAAAAGAAAAGTTGGAGACACTGAGTATTATGCTAAGGAGAAGAACTTTCAGTCATGGACTAAGGTTGATCTTAGAGAATTGACTTTATCTCCATTTTATAATCCCCAAACTATTGGCAAAGCTTGGAAGTTCTTTGGGTTCTTACAGAAGCACGTTGAAAAGGGATTTCCTGATATGCCGACAGCTGAATTTTTTTTGAAGAAAACCAAAGGTGTTTGTGATTCACGTACCAATAAGAATGTGACAAGTGTTATGTAGCCTCCAACTGATAAAGTGAAGTCTATGCCTATTCCTAAAGCTTATCCTAATGGTGCATTGAACATAATGCAGTTCTATGCATACGATAATGAAACTGCAACTGCCATTATCAAGTCGGTAGAGGATTAGATTACCATTATTGATTCAAGAGATTTACTAAGGTTTGGTGAGCAAGATATCAAAAGACTGGTTATGTTCCATATTCAATCATCACCTTTGTTTGAAGAGGCAGCAAAAGAGTACACATGAATGGTTGCATCTATGATCATAACCGACTTACGGGCTGGTGCGTTGAGAGAAGCTGATGTAGAGATAATTGACAAGCCATGATGAGAAAAAAGCTATAAACCAAGGGGCAGATTGTTGGGTTATATTTTCTAGTTTATACTTTGTTTTCGATTTTGTATGTAATAGACCGGATTTCGGTGGGCCTGACGGGTTCGGCTTGGGCTTAGCCTATATGGCTTGTACTAACATATATAAGCTTAACGTTTATCATTGTTTCTAGAAGTTAGTCAAGTGTTTTTCTCTCTAAGGTGTAACTGATTGTGTATTACGGGATTAAGTACCCAACGTTTATAATAAATGTGTACTTTGAATCCTGTGTCTTATGTTCTTATTATTCATATCTTGATTCATCACGTATTTGGATTCCGCCCAATCACGTGTTAAGTTGATATTGCTTTGTAGTGATCCAGATTCGGGACTTATATCCCCTCTGGTAGGCTTAGGAGTAGTGGTTTCACAGCCGGTCAAGCTGCTTTTAAAGCTGCTTCAGGCAAGGTGACTAAACATAAGAAGGCACGTCTTAACAACTAACATGTATTTATTCCTTTTGCTTTTGACACTTTTGGTTTCCCCGCGCCTAAAGCTGTGGAGTTACTTACCCGAGATCTACGGGTCATGCATAGTAATGTTATGACTCCAAGATCAGCGAATGTGGTTGTTAAAAGATTGGGTTTTGCAATTTAAAAACGAGTATCGACGCAACACCTTCTGTTTTGATGTAATCACTACCTTGCTTATTATGAACTAACTGTTGTTTCAAAAAAAGATTGAGAATAAAAAAAATGACATATATGGAATAGTCCATATTTATTGATTTTCTCTCTCCATATGGAATACACATGTTAATTCCCCCAACATTTTTAAACGTCCATAACTTTTTCATAAGACATTTTTTTTAAAAAAAATCACCCTAATAACAAGCGTTCTTTTATCTTTAATATGAGTACCATATTGTTATAAAAAATTTAAAAAAACTTAGTGGGTTTTCATACATTTTGTGATTGGGTTGTCATTGTGTTTTTTTAATTGATTTTTTACATTGTGTTATAGGTTATGGTCATTGCGTTTTATGTAGCGTCCTCGTTTCGGTAATAAATAAACAAATAAAATGTCGCGAATTTTATTTTAGTTATCGAATTGTGTGGCGTCGTTTGAATTAATTAAATTAAAAGATAGGGTAAGATTATTGTGGTTAATGGACTTAAACATATTTTGGGCCTAAAAGCCTTTGGGCTTTGCCTATTTAAACCCTTAAAACCCTAATCCTTATCATTTCGCCATCCTTCTCCAATCATGGTCACACATATCCATACACACACAAACAACCTCATGTATCAAACATTTCCAAATCCAATTTCATCCATCCTAGATCTAGCTCAACCATACCAAAAAGGTAAACTTTATATTTATTGCAATTCGTTTCTTGTTAAGATTAATAACACGAACCAAGGAAAACCGACATAAACAAAACTTGTTATAGACAAAGTTCGATGGAATCTATTAATAAAGACAAGAATATAATGATACAAATAATAACAGTAAGTTGCCATGAAAGCGAAATCTGTTGACCGACGAAACCGAATCCCGACAGCCCGGCCTAAACAAGAACCCAAAGTGTTTCTTGTCCTTCACACAGGTCACCAGCAGGCCCGTGACATAGATCGGAGCCCCGAAGAGGTAAGGTGCAGCTCGGTGAGCTGAAGGCGCAAATGAAACCCAATAAAACCTATATCTACCCAAACCTTATCCTACCCATTTGATGGTGGGCGGCCGTAACTAAGGAAAACCCGAACCAGATCTGGAAACCCAAGCCCGTGCGAATTCCTTGGTGTGCGATTCGTTTGCCACAAACCTATTCGCACGGTACGCGAATTATCTGACATGCGAATGAGGCCTGTACGAATGGGTTCACGCAAATCGTTTTCATCCGCGTCTAGTGCAAATCCTTTAACATGTGAATTCTTTTATGCAGCCTCATGCGATTGAGCTTGACTTCCGGTGCATGCCGGCGTGTCGCCGAAGAAGACAAAGGGGGTCGGGGCAGCTGGAAAGTGAAAGGAGAGGGAAGAGAGTTAGGTTATATACCTAGTGATGGAGGGCATGTCGGTAAATAACCAATAAACTTTAGTAATAATAATAATAATAATAATGACAATAAGTATAATAATAATAAAACTTTAATAAAAATACTAATAATAATAATAATAATAATAATAATAATAATAGAATATTAATAAAGATTTATTTGGATATGAGGACTCGAGCGAAACCCAGACCCAAGACCCGACTTGTTTAAAGACCCATAACTCGCCTCACGTAAAGGAATGAGATTATAAATGAAAGTTAGTTTAGAGCGAATAAGAACCCAACTGAGCATGAGTAAAATATGAACCCGATACGAACCCGAACTCACGTTGGGAAACATTAACTCACAAACGCATTAAGGACGTGAATTAATAATAAGGAAGCAAATATAATATAAATATACAATGCTAATAAATACGGATTAAAGTATATTAAATTAATACGAACGGATAAAGAAGGTTACATGTCGGTTAAGTTAACTTAAAAGTTAACCCCATAAACTTTATGGAATAAGTAAAGGAGAAAATATAGAAATTAATACGTGTGTATGATTAACAGTTAGTCGTATGGATACGCGTTTCACCTCCAGGTTTTGGAAAAGGTTTCACGAGGAGATGGGCACCAAACTCCTCATCAGTACTGCTTATCACCCGCAGACGGATGGTCGGTCCGAGAGGACCATTCAGACTCTCGAGGATATGTTGCGGGCTTGTGTTATTGACTTTGGTGGTAGTTGGGACCGTCACTTACCGTTGGTGGAGTTTTCGTATAATAACAGTTACCACGCCACGATTGGGATGCCACCGTTTGAGATGTTGTATGGTAGGAGGTGTAGGACTCCAGTCTGTTGGGGTTCCATTGGACAAAAGCAGTTGGATAGTTTAGAGGTGGTCGAGGCTACGACTGAGAAGCTCGACAAGATTAAAGCATTTATGAAGGCCGCGCAGGATCGTCAGAAGTCTTATGCAGATAAGAGGCGAAGGCCTATTGTGTTTGAGGTTGGGGACCGGGTTATGTTAAAAGTTTTTCCCTGGAAGGGCATTATTAGTTTTCGTAAGAGGGGGAAGCTTAGTCCGAGATTCATTGGTCCGTTTCGTATAGTGTCCCGTGTAGGTGAGGTAGCGTATAGGCTGGAACTGCCTGATGAGCTCGCGGGGATTCATCCTACCTTCCATGTGTCCCATTTGTAGAAATGCTTAGCGGATGGTGAGGCCCATGTGCCTCTTGATGAGATCGAGCTCGACAGTAAGCTGAACTACGTTGAGCAACCGATTGCTATTCTTGACAGTCAGGAGAGGCGTTTGAGGAATAAGGTGGTTAGACAGGTGAAGGTGCAGTGGAAACACCGTAGGGGTTCCGAGGCCACTTGGGAGTCCGAAGACGAGATGATAAAGCATTATCCAGTTTTTCCTGTCGCATCAGGATTCGGGGACGAATCCCATTGTAAGGGGGGGTGGACTTGTAACGCCCATTAATTCCGGTTTCAAGAATTAAAGCTTGTAGAGTATGTATAATTCTCGGGATTTATCCGACGTTTCTCGGAGGCCTTTACGTCATCCCGGTACGTCTAATCGCTTAACATTTCTTCCAAGTTGCATTATTATTAAATTCCGGGGGCTAGAATGAAAATGTTTTATGATATAACATTAAACAAAAATCTAAACTTAATCCACAGGTGCTGCTGCGATCGGCCCATTCCAGCCACCCCCTCCCTTCCGTGCTTCGACTTTTTGATCAATTCCAAACACCTAGAAGTAGTTCAAGGTATGTACTACAAACCCCAACACTCTTTTTGTTCACCTCTAATCGTTTTGATGCTCAATTTTACCGAAACTTTTTGTTGGACAGATTTTCGGCCAATGTGTAATTGACCCACTTCCCATGGATAAAAATTAGAGCTTCCAGTGTAGAAAGATCCCCATGTATGGCATTTACATCATATTAAAATTTCGTGGTCATTGGAGTTGTTTAGGCCGGTCAATCGATTTTAGTTCGAAAACTAGGGTTTATCGGGTGTAGAATTGCAAATTGTTGAGTTTGATGCGTTAATTGATCGGGTGACCGACCGAATCAGTTTGTACAGCCCTAGGGGGGTTTAAGGGTTGTGGAAAAATTAGTTTTTTGATGCTCGGGGCTGTTGTGGTTAGTGCTTCGTCAATCGAGTCGGCGGTGCGCGAATTTTCGTTTAAACGGTAAAGTAAGAGTTGTAAAAAGTAACCGTCAACCCTATCAACTCGAATGACATAATCTTGACTAATGAAAAGATTTAAAATGGAATTTGGTCCATTCGGGGTTGATTCGTTTAACAAATGGTTTTAAGGTTTATTGCACGCGCATTCGACCCGAATTGATTGTCCTTGGGCCTTGGCCAAGTGTTGGGCCTTGGGCCAAGTTGTTGGGCCTTGGGCCAAAGTGTTGGGCTTGAACGACCCATTAGGCAAGAGTGTTCTTACGGTCTAGTTTAGTAACGTGTTGTGTATAATTTACAGGCCCTTGCTTGTGATTGTGCACTTAGGGATTTTCCTAGCTCCTTGCAAGTGTTCGATTGATTTCAGGTGAGTTCTCGATGTCCCGTTTAACTCTTTTTAAGTTTTGGGCTAGCATGCACACCTAAGTGTTTTTCTTACTTGATGAAATGTTTTGAATGGTTTTACATAGGCTTGCTAGTATCGATAGGCCTTGGAATGTTATGGAATGTGTATGTATATATATATTTATATATATTTAGAATGGCCATTATTTGGCGAATGTTGTAGTCGTCTCGACTACTGAATGTTGCGTATGCCTACCTTGTGTTTGCACGAGCCGAATGTTACGTGTTTGGGTTGTACGTTTGCTCGACCCTGAATGTTTGTAGTCGTCTCGACTACTGAATGTTGCGTATGCCTACTTTGTGTTTGCATGCGCTGAATGTTACGTGTTTGGGTTGTACGTTTTCTCGGCCCTGAATGTTATTATTGAATGTTATATATATATATAATGATATATATAGGAATGCACGTATAGAGATGCTCATACGTAAGGATGATTATTTATTTGAATGTGGTGACCTAGCCGATGTACTTCCGTTTACCGTTTTAAAACCGTTGGAATGATTATTAAAATTGTTGCTACTTATTTAAAACTTGAACTCACTCAGCTTAAGCTAACTTTGTGTGCATGTTAGTGTGAGTTTCAGGTTAGGAAGAGGATGCCTTATCGCTTGGACGTGCACGGAGCTACTTGGACGGTGAAGGGCATACTGGAATGAAAAATTACTTATAAACCTTTTATTTCAAAAGACTTTTAAAAGTTATAATTAATTTTGATTTTGGGAACTTATTCATCTATTTACTTTTTTCGCCAAATTATACTCTGTAATGCTATTTTAATGCAAAGAATTGTTTTTAAGTTTATTTAATTTCTCAAGTGTTTTGTATGAT
The DNA here is from genome assembly GCF_021521415.1 of Bidens hawaiensis. Taxonomy (NCBI): domain Eukaryota; kingdom Viridiplantae; phylum Streptophyta; class Magnoliopsida; order Asterales; family Asteraceae; genus Bidens; species Bidens hawaiensis. The sequence continues at coordinate 32,216 of NW_027497690.1, read as the reverse complement.
TACCAACTGTGGGGTTTCCCGGGGTTCGGGGCCTTACATTGATCGAACTCACATCTGTCGTCAACTGTATCATTAAATCCCAGTGAGTCTCTGATCACGCCAATATCAATCACCACCCGTTTGTCCTGAGTAACCGCTTCTATATGATTATCTTCTTCATTGAATGTAGCAGTGTTCCAAAACTCTTGTATTATCTTCTAATAAACAACTGTACGGGTAGAAATGGCCTTGTAGATTCTTGAACGGATGAGAAAACTAATCATACCCCCAAAGATAGGAGTATCTTCAAAGTTTGGCTCTAAAAACGCACATATGTTGTGACTCTTATTCCAAAACAGTGCCATTCCTATTTTAAAAAAAAATACATTAGTAAAATTTTCAAAATAATCAAACTGTTTAACAAATGACAATCACATTCGTTAAAAACTGTAAACGAATGGGACATTCTTTATACATGAAAAGGTTCATTCGTTATTTTTAACGAATTATCCTTAATCGTTAACCTATTCATTACAAGTAACGAATCAAATTTAACAAATCACTCTTAACGAATCCAATCTGATTCGTTATGACTTGAAACAATCCATTCGTTACTTTAACGAATCATACAATCATTCGTTAACTATCTTAACGAATCAAGCTATAAAGATAACGAATCATGCTTCATTCATTATAAAACTAACGAATCAGTTTAGAGTGTCTGTTTGACTAATCTGAGAGTCAAAATACAAACAATTTTGACTATTTATAGTGAAAATCGTCATGTTCATATCAGAAACTGTTAAAATTCCAAACAATCTGTACAATTAACCATTGAGTTTGTGTTCGGAAACCAAATGCATGTAATCATCCATCAATTTATCAATACAAAAGTAATCTCATATATGAATATTATCGATTTCTTTATTAAATTAAGGTTCAATTTTTTTTAATGAATCAGTTTGACACTTAAACCACTGATAAATCGTTGTGAAACACATATGATGATTATCGTAGTTACCTGCTGATCACAAAGATAACAACCAATTAGGCTAATATGCAAGTAATGAAATTTTGGCAGAGTTTCGTTTAGAGAAACAATGGAATAGGAATTAGGCGAATGAACCGTCATTCGTCTAACCTTGGGATTATATCCAATAATTTCACGCGAATCGAGGTCATTCGTTCAAAATTTGAACTAACGAATGGCCTCATTCATTAACTGTTGAATCTCATTCGTGAAAATTTTTAACGAATCTTCTCTCATTCGTTAAATTGTTAACGAATAACTAAGTCATTCGTTAATCTTTAACGAATCAATAAGTCATTCGTTAATCTTTAACGAATAATACATTAACCATTCTTATTCGTTAAATGTTTAAACGAATGTCTTCCATTCGTTATGCACAACGGAAGTGAATGTCTTAATAACGAATGAGAAACTCATTCGTTATGTTTAAATAATTAATGGCTTTACATTCGTTAAACATTTTAACGAATCACCATGTTCCTTAGCGAATAAGACAAAATTCTCATGTTAAGGAATTAAATAATCATTAAAACCAATTAGGGTGTTAATCAATGAATTAAATAATCAATTAAATCCAAGTTAGGTTTTAATTGCATACATCAAAATACCCAATCACAGTGGATCAGTAATACTTAACTTAAACGGATTTTTACGTTAAAACATCAATTGTCACCAATTGAAAATACGTTAAGCACGATTTAACTTAAACTTTTTCCGGGGTTGTAACTCTTTTTCTTTTTCTCAATGATTTAATTCGCAAGCTTAGCAAATCGAAACTAAAGCAGAAAGAATAAAAAAATCTTTTTGTATATTTTGAAAATTTTCAAGTAGCAAAGAACAAAACACAGTAAATGAAAAGCAGTACATATTTTTGTGAGTTGAGCAGGGAATCATATTGACTAATAATGTCCTAGACTACACTTCAATTTTGACATTATTATGCACGTAGTCCAAAGATGATTGCAGATATAATTGTCCACTTTAAACTTTAGACAGATCCGTCCGTAACTTTACGATATATTTTAAGATTCAATTAAGCATAAATCTTATGTGGAACCCACCTGTCAGACACAGTTTCATATCTCTTATACATTGAATTTCACATGTACATTTTTCTTCTTTGAATTGATTAGCTGTGACTCATACAAAAATAAATAAATAAATAAAGCAGAAAGTTAAAATTTTCCCTTAAGATCGGTATTACTACACGCAGATAAGGTTCCATTTTAACAAATAAAAAGATAAAATAAGTTGAAGTTGCATAAAATCTTAACTCTCAATTTGGATAATCCCGTATTATCGCACGGAGAAAGTCCAAGATGTTATACGAAACACTAAGAAAATAAAGCAGAATATCCAAATCTTAACCCTCAGGTCGGATAATCTTATCGCGCAGGAGAGGATCCAAGATTTGAATAAAAAATAAAGAAAAAATGAAGTTAAATTTCTTTGCAAAATTAAAGATAAACCAAAACAGAATTTTCTTCAAAAATGAATTTATGCACACACAGCAATCTTTAAAGCTTTTTGATAATTAATACAGATATTAACTATGCATCAAGATGTAACACCACTAGATTTGACAAGCATTTAGGTTTATATCTTTTCAGCACTTATACGATATGTTAAGCCTATCATACACATCATACAATTGATCTTACGGCACTTTTTAGTCTACTTTATTCATGTGTTAGGTCCGCTAAGTCAATGTGCTATCATTTTCCCTTTTTGCTTCAAAAACTCAATTTTGAGGAGCATTTTTCAATGTTTTTTAGATTTTTTTTAATATTTGAATGTTTTTGGAGTTTATAGAATTTTTCTGTACAAATGAAAACTCAATATTTTTGTATTTTTCTATTTTCTCCCCCTAAAAACATTAAAATTGAAATAACATAAAAAAATGATCTAACCAAGCTTTTGAATTTCTGTGAAAGATTTTAAACCGTTTATACCAAGCAAGTATTGAAAACGCGTTTTGTCAAAAGCTTTGGTATAAAGGTCAGCCTTTTGAAAATCCGTATGAATTTTATCAATTGATATTAATTTCTTTTCATAGCAATCACGTATAAAGTGATAACGGATTTCAATAAGTTTTGTTTTTGAATGTTGAACCAGATTTTTGGTGATAGAGATTGCAGCAGAATTATCAATAAAAATAGGAGTAGTAAGAAACTTCAAACCATAATCCCGCAAATGTTGCTGGATCCGGAGAACCTGTGAACAGCAACTCGAGGCCGCCACATACTCCGCTTCGGCTGTTGAAGTTGAGACCGTTGTTTGCTTCTTACACTGCCAGAAAACAAGCCGGTTTCCTAAGAATTGACATTCCGCCGTTGTCGATTTGAAATTGATCTTGCACCCTCCATAGTCCGAATCAGTAAAGGCGGTGAGATCGAACTTATCGTCTTTGGAGTACCATAACCCGATGTCTAGAGTTCCCCTTAGATAATCTAAGATACGCCTTACTGCCGCCAGGTGAGTCACTCGGAGACTCGATTGATACCTAGCGCACAAACAAACAGCAAACATAATGTCCGGTCGAGAAGCAATCAAATACATGAGTGATCCAATCATGGCTCGATATAGGGTCGGATCTACGGTATCCTCCAATTCATCCGGTGATAAATTGTGACCCACGGGAAGAGGAGTAGAGGGAATTTTGCCATCGGATATCCTGAATCGTCTCAAGACATCGTTCACATATTTTGTCTGATGGATAAAGATCCCGGCGTCAGACTGGTGAACTTGCAAACCCAGAAAGAAACTCATTTCTCCCATCGAACTCATCTCGAATTTTGTCTGCAGCGTTTTCTCGAATTCTTTGCATAAACTATCGTTTGTCGAACCAAAAATAATATCGTCCACGTAAATTTGGATGAGGAGCAGATCATCACCCATATTCTTGTAAAATAACGTACAATCCACAGTTACCCTCTTGAATCCACTTTCAATCAGATGGTCAGCCAATGTACTATACCAGGCTCTCGGGGCCTGATGCAAACCATACAGAGCTTTGTTTAAACGATAAACACGCTCAGGAAAGTCTGGATCCTCGAAGCTAGGAGGCTGTTTCACGTACACTTCTTCATGAATTGCTCCATCAAGAATGCCGATTTCACATCCATTTGATAAATTTTGAAGTTTTTGTAGGCTGCATAGGCAAGAAAGATTCGTAAAGCCTCCAGTCGTGCCACCGAAGCATACACTTCTGTATAATCTATGCCTTCCTATTGATTGTAACCAAGAACGACCAATCGCGCCTTATTTCGCACGATAGCCCCACGGTCATCCTTCTTGCACTTAAACACCCATTTTGTAGGAATCGCCTTTTTAACGTGATCGGGTTTGTTGATTAAGTCCCATACACCCTGCCTAACAAACTGTTGCAGCTCCTCCTGCATAGCTTCAACCCATGATGGTTCCGTGAGTGCCATTGCGACACTTGTCGGTTCTATCTGTGATAGAAAGCAGGTGTATTGTGTGATACTAAGGATACCCGAAGAGTGCAAATCCGCATAAGCACAAACAATCTAATCCTCAGTAGGAGATACATTATGATCATATTGATCATCACATATGTTAGCCAATTGGTGCCTTGTGCGAACCCCGTCGTTCACATCACCAATTATCTGATCCTGTGGATGTTGCGAATGAATCCGTAAAGTAGGATTCGCAGGAACAGATACATTATCACCCAAATTGGTGATATTCTCCTCTGCAGTGTCTAAAGAGACAGATGATGAATCATCACTGATTAGAATAGTCTCGGTAGTTTCTTGAGCTTCATCTATCATTACAGATGATGAATCAACAAACTCAGCATCATCAGAGAATTCAGAAACATCGTTTGACGTTTCAGATACATTAGGAGAGTCACTTGCATCAACCGAAGAAAACCTTGGGCTTGGAAGACATTGGTCCTCCAAATACGATCTAACGAGATCTTCAGGTATGTCATTAACTGTTGATGTAAATGAGTTAACTAATCGATCGTAGTCGAACATCCAATCGGGACCTATACTAGTTGGTGGAGTCGTATAACTTTGACAATCAATGTGATACCATTCCTTCACGCAACCAGAAGAAAGATTGAAAATCCGCTTCTTCGGAGAGTTATAACCCAAGAAATAACCCTCAAAAGCTTTCTCATCGAACTTTCCAACGTCTTTCTTCAACACAGTACATGGACACCCAAATGGTTCCAAATACTTTAAGTTCGGCTTACAATTATGTAGAAGCTCGTAACTAGTCTTCTTGAGCTTCTTTACCATTAGTACGCGATTCAATGTGTAGCAAGCGGTATTCACAGCTTCGTTCCAGAATTGAACAGGTAGCTTTGAATCAGCCAGCATTGTACGTGCAGCTTCAATCAGCATACGGTTCTTTCATTCAGACACCCCATTCTGTTGAGGAAAATAAGGTGCACTGAATTCCCGATTAATTCCTTTCTGAATACAAAAGAAATCCAATACAATATTCCTGAACTCAGTTCCATTGTCACTACGAATTCGTCTCACTTTCAGTTTGTAAAGTGATTCGATCTTTGTAATAAGGTTCTGAATTAGCACAGGAGTTTGATCTTTCGATCCCATAAATAATACCCACAAGTAACGAGAGAAATCATCCGTCGCAACCAAACAATAAAAATCTCCAGCAATGCTAGCACGGTTCACCAGACCAAACAGATCCATATGAAGTCGTTCCAGAGGAGTAAAGATATCGTTTAGTGATTTGGTCGGGTGAGATTTCTTCTTTTGTTTCCCCTTCTTGCAAGCAACGCAATGATCATTAAATTTGAAGTTCTTAAGGGACACACCATTCACTAAATCATTTGTCATAAAAAAGTTCATTTTTCTTAAGTGAATGTGTCCCATGCATCTATGCCAAAGAATAGAATCTTTCTCTGTTGCTTTAGACACGAAGCAAGTAGATGAGGGCGAAACTTTGACATTGTAACTCATGTCAAGTACATAAATATCATTTGATCAAGGTGATTGCATGACAACCATGTCTTCTGGAATTATGTATCCCGGTTGAAGAATAGCACGTTCCTTCTTGGTTAATATGGTGGTGAACTTCTTATCGCAAAGTGAAACACTCAACAGATTGTGATCCACCTTTTCACAATAATTGACTTTTTCAAATGTTATTCTACCGTTTGAAACTTCCCCTTCTTTTGTAATCATTCCTCCTTGATTACCACAAACGCCACATAACCCCCTTGAATACCTTTAATGTTGTTCAGAAGGTCTAATTTGCCGGTGATATGCCGAGAACATCCGCTATCCAATATCCATTTTTGACTTGATACGGACCTAGATGTATCCTGCACAAACAAGTAAATGATTAGTCCAAAAAGGCAGCCCAAGCCTCAGTCTTGGGCTCTCCCTTTGAAACTTTTGGAGAACTTAATAATTTAACACACGTATTTGATACTTGAGAATAAGTGGCAGTTTTCTTAGTTTTCTTCTTAAGATAACCATCACGGATTCTTTCCGAATATGTGTTTAACCAGATGGGTTGAGCATGATCAACACATGTGTTTAATACTTTAAGAGCATCAACCCGAATTACTTTCCTCGGATTGATGTTTGAATACATTATCAAAGAATCATCAACTTGATTTTCCTTTGTGTTTGAAAAAGATTTAGTCTTGCAAGTTGAATAATCTTTGATATTGTTGATCTTTGCTTTGCATCATCTTGAAACATGACCCGGTTCACCACACTTGAAACACGGTCGAGAGTCTAAATTTTGTTGTGATGATGTACCGGTTGTTTGTGATATCAAAGTTTTAAGATCAACAGATTTAGGGGTCTCAAATGTGGCCTTCTTTGATGACTCATGTTTCAAACCCTTCTTCGTTTTGTAAAATTCAAGATTTGTCAAGTTCGATGAAGTTTCCAAACCTGACGATTTTATGAATTTTATAGGTTTGAAAACATTTGTTTTTTGTTTTTGAACATTACTAGTTTTTGATTGAAAGAATTTCTTCTCAAGTTCAGTCATTTCAGTAGTTGCATCTTGAAATACACTTTCAATCAATTCTGGTTTAAGAAGATTCAATGTAACTTCTTTGTCTGAGAACACTTTTGAGAGACCTTTTAATTTAAATACTTTTCCAGTTGAAGTTTTCAGAGGAGGATTAATGAATCGCATTAATTCCTCATCAGACACTAAAAGCTTGTTTGTGGAAGTTACATTAACATGTTCCTTTGGAATTACTTTAGGAATATCCTTAGAAACACGTGAATTGTTTGAAGAAACACTTGAGGATTTTGCCATAAATAGCTTTTTCAAAATCTTCTGGTTCACACAGAATGTGATTGTCAATTGGAATGTCCTTATTTTTAACAATCACATTTGTTTCAGTCAGCTCATCAATTGAACCGTCCATTTCATTTTTGGTAAACACCTTTTTGCTTTCAATATTAACTGGTTCACGAGTCGGTTCAAATGACTCAACATTTTCAGGTTTATCAGTAGACATATTTAAAGAATTTTCTGCCTTAGGAATGCTACTGTAATCCTAATTAAATGGAGGAGGAATTTCGACGTATCCCAAACCTGCTTTTCCGTTCTTTTTATGTGAATGATTAACCTCGATTATTTCATTCAACAGAAAAGAAGAATATCTGAATTTACTAAGTTTATGATTTAATTACATTTTTTCTTGTTCGAGATTGGAAATGCAAGTTCGGAGACGAAGAATCTCCTTTAAATGTTGATCCACTTCAATAATTTTACAATGAACCTTTGCTTTAAGATCATGATTACTATCTGATAAATTCTGAATTTTCAGATTAGCTTGCTCAAGCAATTTTATCTTTTGCTTATAGCATTCCTTGATAGTAAAGTAATCATTAGTAAATGTATTGTTTTGAGTTAATGTTGTTTCAAGTTTGGCTTTTAACACAGCACACTCAGAATAATCCACCATTATTGATGCAGGTTCATTTACATTTATTTGAGGTGTAGGACATACCTCATCTATCTTAGCCATGCAGGCATAAGATTCAGTTTGCTCAGGAGTTGATTCTGGTTGAGATGACAGAGATTGATCACTGTCAGTTTCCGAGTCAGATGAATCACTACTCTCCAACACATTATCGCTACTGGCATCCTCAAAATTCTCCACAGGCTCAACGATAGCAACGTTTGCCTGGTTTCCCAATAAACGCTGAGACCAATCAACTCCATCATTTACCAATAAAGCTTGAGTAACGGGAGATTTGTCTTGATCACCAGAGCCAGCAGTGTTACTTTTATCTCCTCCAGATGAAGACTTTGTAGAAGCACAGTCAGAATTGCGTGAGCCAGAATAATCTTTCTTCGGCTTGTCACACTCTTTGGCAAAGTGGCCAAATTCACTACAATTATAACACTTGACTTTTAACTTATCAAACCCAGCCCTTTTGTTCAACGTGGGAAGATCTTTTCCCGTTCGTTGCATGAATCTTTTAACCTTTCGAACAATCATGGCCATGTTCCACTTCAAATCATAAGCTCAAGATCATCTGGGTCGATTTGATCATAGTCCTCATCTGTGAGTTCGCTCGTAGCAATTTTACTTCCCACCAGTTGTTCATATGAAGTCATGAACGCACATATAAAAGTGAACTGTTGTTCAGCTTCTTGTAGATTAACCTTGGGCAAGCTTGATGTATGATCATTTGAGTTGCCAGTTGCACCATTTGCCATAAAACATACATTATGAGGACTGTTTACGTTAGGATCCTCTTGGGATTGAGCAAAGAATGCATTAATAGGCACTGAGCTTGTCACATTATTTGCCGGTAACGCACCACCTTAAATTATCGGGTTTTGAGTTGACGACTGCTGATGTTGATTTTCTTTCAAAGTAGATTGACATTTAAGATCGAATTCCCTTTCTTCGATCTTATTAATGAATTGTACAGCAGTCAGTTTAGGTTTCTGAAAGAATCTGTTCTCTTTAAGCACAAACAGGAAAGTTGAATAGTCTGTAGGTAAAGCATTCTTCAAAGTATCAATCTTGTCTTGTTCTGTTGGCTCAAGATCAACAGAAGACATCTCAACAATCAAGTGGCTGAAACGGTTGATCATTTCTTCTACAGTTTCATTTTTCATCAGAATAAAGTTTCTGAATTGGAATTTCACTAAGGTCTTCTTGCTTTCGAGAGTATTGCCCAAACTTCTCGTTTTCAAGGTAGTAAATGATGTGTTGTAAAACACACGTATTTTCCGCACGTTTTATCTACGTATTATATTATATTTTATATGTTTTAACTCGTTTTAGATAGGTTTTACATACATTTATTAATCTTTTAGATTTTGGGTAAAAGAAAGAAGAAAACAGGGACTTTTCGAGCTTTTTACGCATACAAGTTCAAGACAAAGCTCAAGGCCCGACCCGTATGCATCATGGAGGCCCAAGACCATATTATATTATATTATATAAAAAATAAAAAACCCTAGGGCAGCTGGAAGAGGGCCGATCGCAGCAGGGACAGCAAGGGAGAGAGGAGAAAAAGTTTTTTTCGGCTAGGGTTTTGATCGTGTGACGGCTAGGGAAGGAAAAAGACACAAGAACCAAGTCTCGGGGACGTTTCTCATCAGTTGTAGCAGCCAAGAACAGCCCGGAATTCATCCATATCCTTTCTTTTCATAACATTGTTCATCATCATTTTATACTTGTTCAATTGATTACTAGTTTTGCGATTGATTGAAAGATTGTAGTGTTTATGACTAGGATTGATTGTTGAATGATTTTTGAGATGATTGGTATGAGTTTTATGGTATTTTTATTGAATGATAGCTGCTGTCCAAAAAGTGTGAGAGGCTAATCTTGTTAGTTCTACCTAGGAATGATGATTATTGTTAGTGTTTGATAGGTTTTATGGATTGTTTGATTGATAGACTTGAATTGCTATTGTAAAGTTTGATTTAGACATGAAATAGGTTGTGTTTAAGGGCTGGAAATTCTAGTGATTCATTGCATAAACCCCGTGTGTTGATTGATTAGTTTTGTGTTGATTGATCGGTGCATTGTTTGATTCTAGACTTTGTGTTTAGGGTTTGTTTGCGGTAGGAACAACCGTAGGGTTTTGTTGCGGGATTAATTGGATTAAGTACAGTGGTTAAACACCTTCCTTGAGACCGAGAGGTGATAGGAAGTTAGGGTTGTCTCATTGCCTTTGCATGCTAGAATAAGGATTGCGCGAGAGCGAGTTCGTTTCTTGTCAGGTTTAGGTGTTTTAAGCGACTAGTTGATCTATTTTGGTTTAAGTTGAATTGTTCCTCTATCCTTGGTTGTGTAGTATTCATTGCCATTAGGGTCGAGTGTTGGTGAGACCGAGAGGTGATCCTTCATTAGAACACGTTAGCAATTGTTTCCCGGTTTGGTCGTTTTAGGCGATTTTGAGTAGTTTAGGCTTGTTGAGTGAGACCGAGAGGTAATCCAGTGAGCCCGAGCGATCCTTAGTCGTGTCATCTTTAGGAACCGGTGTCTATATATCATTCAATCAGTTAGCTTGTTAGGCCTACAATTTGATTCAGACCTAGGTAGACGTTTTTCTCCACCCGAAGTCAACTCAGTTAGTTTTCTGTTAAGTTTTCTATTTTTGGTAAGTTTTATTAGTTAATCCAGTTAGTTCAGTAAGTTAAAAGAATTCAAAAATCAATATAATTATTATTCTAAGGTAGGTCTTGTCTAGGGTTAGTGATCTTTAGCGTTCTGACGTGTCCACGTGTTCGATACTCGGACTTCCTAAGTCTATACTACTTGTGATCGGTACACTTGCCGGTTGTGTGTGGTTTTAGGATTTTCGTTTTAATATTAAAGCTTAGTTGTGAGGTTCATATTTATAGGGTTATTAGACACACATCAGTAAACAATGAAGCACAGAATTTGAGTGTACTATATTGATGAGAAATATGTTCCGGTAAAGCCATAGTGAGTGTAGAATATGCTTTCGTCTCACTTTCAAAGTCTTTCAACTCATGTGTCTCATACTCTTTAAAAGGTTTCGGAGTCCAACTCATGTTGTCATTACCGGACAGTGGTGCAACATAAACATCATCAAGAAAACGAACACCACTAGGATGCAAAAATCCCAGATGTGCACGGAATCTTGGTTCCCAACGGGCAAAGTCCAATAGTTTAAACAGCTTGGGACATTTATTATGACTGCCTATCTCGTTATCCATCGTCAGCATCTGTTGCAATAAGACGTTCTGTGACGCTAACGCATAATAAGATGAATTCTGAGCAGCCATGATAAACCAACTGATAAACTTCAGGTATTAACAAAGTTTACTGTTCACATGAATGAGTCAGTAAGTAACGAATGGGTTCCTTACGAATGAAACTCTTCACATTCATTAACCCTTTAATGAATGAGCTAGTAACGAATGGTTTTAACGAATCTCTTCACATTCGTTAACCCTTTAACGAATGAGCTCATAACGAATAGGTTTTAACGAATGGAATGGTTAAAACTGAGATACTTTAACGAATGGGATATTCCCATTCGTTAAAACTGAAATACTTTAACGAATGGGATATTCGTTAAAAGTTGATTACTTTAGCGAACGTCTAAGATATTCGTTAACGAATGAAAGTTAACTAATATGGCTTAACGAATCAGGCTTAACGAAGAAGGTTGAACGAATAAGGTTTGATCTTAGCGTGACGAATGAGATTGAAATTGTAACGAATGAGCGGTTAGGTATTAGCGAATGAGTGTAACGAATCAGTCTTCATCCTAACGAATAAGACTTCATCTTAACGAATCAGTCTTCAACGATTCAAACTTCCAATTTCAACTTCAAACTCGTCCGAATCTTACTGAAACTACTTAAAACTTATACCAAAACAATCCAACACCAAATCCGAACCTATCTAGCCATGTCCGAAGTCACAAACATTCTTCAATCAGGTTCAATTTAACGAATAACCAGTCTCTGGTTTTGAACTTCAATTAAATCACAAAATCAATCAATTCATGTTCAAAATTGATCAATTGATTATGGTTTTAACTCGATTATGTATCGAAGATCAGATCCAAGGCTCTGATACCACTTGAAAGAGCTTGGTTAGGATCTAGAACTTATGATTACGACGATACATGATGTTTAGGTATACGATTAAGGTCGATATACGTTATGATTGATATGAATGATGTGAGAGAATGAATTGACAGAGTAACGAGAGAGAATTGATAAACAAACTTGAAAAACTTACATTAATGAATAAGTTACAGCATATAAATAGGGGATGACCACATTCGTTAACTTAACAATTAACGAATGTGTCATTCGTTACATTACCACACGAATGAACTCTTCATTCGTTAATACATTTAACATATAACGAGTAGCCCTCATTCGTTATCTCATTGGTTAATCTGGGTTAACGAATGAGCTTACAGATTAGACGAATGTGTTACATTCGTTATGGGGTAACAAATGTAACTTACATTAGAGCGAATGGCCCATTTAGCCATATTTACATTAAGATCCCTATACTTTAAACTAATTACATTAATGCCCTGATAAAGACTGAGACGTACAAAACGTGTATCAACAAGACTAAGAATGAGGTGTCAAGCAAGGTTCGTTCTGTGAAGATGAATGAGGGAAAGAGGGGCCGAGCTAGTTGCAACTACAGAATATTCAAGGGTTGTTACCCACCTAAGCTAACTAGCACTGGTGACGCAATCGCTACTCTTCAGTGGATAGCTGCCATGGATAAGGTTATCCGCATTAGAGAATGCCGTCCTGACCAAGCTGTGGGCTTCGCTACTCAGTCGTTCAGTGATGAAGCAATGTTCTGGTGGGAAACTGTTGAGCAAAGAAAGATTGCTGCTGAAATCAAGGCCATGAGGTGGGATGATCTAAGAGAGATGGTAATGAGGAAGTTCTACGTTGATGCTGAGGTCTAGAGAGCAGATATGAGGTTTTTGAACTTGAAGGAGTGAAAGATGACACACCGCGAGTACACTACTGAGTTTAACCGTATGTCAAGACTTGTGACCGAGATGGTGAATACTAAGGCTAAGAGGATCAAGTGTTATGTCAGAGGACTTCCACCAAACGTCCGCACACTAGTCAAGACAAGTAGACCTGCTACTTTTGATTCCACGATGGAACTTGCGAAAATGATTTACGAGGACATGTCAGTGAATGAAGTGGTGGTAGAGGAGAAGAAAGAAAAGGAGTGGGTTGCTCCTGCTAAACGACCCGGTACCCAGTTGGTGAATTCAAGAGATAAAAAACATAAGGAATGGGAGAAGATGCCATGCAAAATATGTGGGAAGATACACGGTGGGGAGTGTAAATGGGAACTGGTTCTGATGTGTGCTGCAAATGTGGGAAGGCTCATGACGGAGAGTGCAAGTTTATGTCGAATGCTTGCTATAAGTGCGGTAAGATGGGACACTACGCCAATGAGTGCGGTGCAAAACCCGCATGTTTCCGATGTGGTAAAACGGGCCACATGGCGAGGGAATGTATTGAAGTTGGAAACAATGGAAAGAATGATGCTAAGAAGAACGGGCCAAAGACCAGAACCTACATGCTGACACAGGAGCAGGCCAAGCAGATTCCCAATGTTATGAGAGGTACATTTCTATTAAAATGGTATTTTCGTTTCTGTTTTATTCGATTCAGGTGCTACTAGGAGTTTTGTAGATGTAGCATTCTGTAAGTTAGCTAAAACTACATGTAGTCGGGTGCCTGAAACGTTTATGGTAGAGACGGCTAGTGATACCTCTGTTAGAATAATGAGGATGGTTAAGGACGGTAAGGTAGAATTAGAGGGACGTGAGTTCCCTGTTACTCTTTATGTAATAACCTTAGGAGGATTCGATGTGGAAACGGGAACACATCACCATGGATTTCATAACTAAGCTACCGCGTATAGCTAAGAACCATGATACCATCTGGGTGATTGTGGACCGTTTAACTACGAGCGCTCACTTTCTTCCTATACGAAAGCTATATCTTAAGAAAAATTAGCGAATGTGTTCATTAAAGAAGTCGTAACAAAGTATGGAGTGCCATTGTCCATCGTATCTGACAAAGATACCCGTTTCACTTCCCGATTCTGGAAGAGGTTCCTTGACGCAATGGGAATGAGATTGAACGTCAGCACGGTCTATCATCCTCAAACAGATGGGTAGTCTAAGTGGACTATCTAAACCCTTGAGGATATGCTACGTGCATACGTTTAAGATTTTGGAGGAAAATGCGTAAGTTCAACCCGCAGTTGTTGAGTAATAGATAGGTTTTGGGGATGAAACCTTTTTAAGGGGGAGAGACTTGTAACGTCCTTGTTTCGGTAATAAATAAAATCTCGCGAATTTTATTTTAGTTATCGAATCGTGTGGCGTCATTTGAATTAATTAAATAAAAAGATAGGATAAGATTATTGTTGTTAATGGACTTAAACATATTTTGGGCCTAAAAGCCTTTGAGCTTTGCCTATTTAAACCCCTAAAACCCTAATCCTTATCATTTCACCATCCTTCTCCAATCATTGTCACACATATCCATACACACACAAACAAGCTCCTGTACCAAACATTTCCAAATCCAATTTCATCCATCCTAGATCTAGCTCAACCATACCAAAAAGGTAAACTTTATATTTATTGCAATTCGTTTCTCGTTAAGATTAATAACACGAACCAAGGCAAATCGACATAAACAAACCCGTTATAGACAAAGTTCGATGGATTCTAATAATAAAGACAAGGATATAATGATACAAATAATAACAATAAGTTTCGGTGAAAGTGAAATCCAGTGACCGACGGAACCGAATCCCGACAGCCCTGCCTAAACACGAACTCGAAGTGTTTTGTGTCCTTCACGCAGGTCACCAGCAAGCCTGTCACCTAGATCGGAGCCCCGACGAGGTAACACGCGGCTCCGGTGAGCAGAAGGCGCAAACAAAACCCAATAAAACCCAGATCTAAAGCCACCAAACCCGAACCCAAACGGAACGGCCAAACCAGATCCAAACCCAAACCTTATCCTGTCCGTTTGATGGTGGGCTGCCGTAACTAAGGAAAATCCGAACCAGATCTAGAAACCCAACCCCGTGCGAATTCCCTGGTGTGCGATTCGTTGGCCAGAAACCTATTTGCACGGCACACGAATTCTCTGACATGCGAAAAAGGCCTGTGCGAATTCTTTCAGAGACAAACAATTCACCAGAATGGGTTCATGCGAATCGTTTTCATTCGCGTCTCGTGCCAATCCTTTCACATGCGAATTATTTATGCAGCCTCATGCGATTGAGCTTGACTTCTGGTGCATGCCGGCGTATCGCCAAAGAAGACGAAGGGGGTCGGGGTGGTTGGAAAGTGAAAGGAGAGGGAAGAGGGTTGGGTTATATACCTAAGGATGGAGGGGCATGTTGGTAAATAACCAATAAACTTTAATAATAATAATAATAATAATAATAATAATAAATAATAATGATGATGATGATAATAAGTATAATAATAATAATAATAAAACTTTAATAAAAATACTAATAATAATAATAATACTAGAATACTAATAAAGATTTATTTGGATATGAGGACTCGAGCGAAACCCGGACCCAAGATCCGACTTGTTTAAAGACCCGTAACCCGCCTCACGTAAAGGAATGAGGTTATAAATGAAAGTTAGTTTAGAGCGAATAAGAACCCAATGAGCATGAGTCAAATATGAACCCGGTACGAACCCGAAATCGCGTAGGGAAACATTAACTCACAAACGCATTAAGGACGTGAATTAATAATAAGGAAGCAAATATAATATAAATATACAATACTAATAAATACGGATTAAAGTATATTAAATTAATACGCACAGATAAAGAAGGTTACATGTCGGTTAACTTAAAAGTTAACCCCGTTAACTTTATGGAATAAGTAAAGGAGAAAATATAGAAATTAATACGTGTGTATTATTAACAGATAGTCGGTCACAGTTGAATAAAAGAATTATTATTAATTCAGAGAGGAATCGACTACATGTGAGTTCAAGCCCCTTTTCTGTGTTATGTTTTTCGGGGCTGTATGCATATTACGACGTGTTAGATTAATATACTTACCTTAAATGGTAAGTGTATAGTAGATATAATTATGTATGTATGTGAACATTATTGAATGATTAATTTAGTATGCCCGTGGTTATAATTAAGTATATTATAATTGAAGGATAAAGGTATTGAATGAACGAATGTATGATTGTATGGTTGAACGGTTAATAAAGGGTTGCGGACCCTACTAATATCTACGAAGAATAAAGGGTTGCAGACCCTACTAATATCTGCGAAGAATAAAGGGTTGCGGACCCTACTAATATCTGCGAAGAGTAAAAGGTTGCGGACCGTACTAATATCTGCGAAGAGTAAAGGGTTGCGGACCCTAATAATATCTGCAAAGTATAAAGGGTTGCGGACCCTAATAATATCTGCGAAAGGTTATAGGGCGAAAGGCTCTTTAAAATTTAGAAGGGGCACGTAGGTATTAATTAAAGAAAGTCAGATAAAGTATGTAAGATTGTATGTATGTATGTATGTATGTATGTATGTATGTATGAACGTTAGAAGAACAGGTAGGTAATTAATACGTATCTTCAGACGTGTATTAATAATTAAGTGGACGTAATGTATGTTAATTAACTAGAACTCACTCAGCGTAGCTGACTTTTAGTATGCACGCAGGCAAGTAGAATGAGACAAGTTGCTTGATAAGGACACGTGGCAGTAAGAGGAAGACTGACATCGCTTTGAAGAAGATTCAAGTGTCATTTATGTTTTATGTTTATGACTTATGTTATTTCTGTTTAAGACAAAGTATTTATGTAATGTATGAATGGTTGACTTTATTTCCGCAAAATGTTTTAATTAACTCTGATTTTTCCGAATTATGTGAATGAGTAAATCCAACCAGCGTGATAGTAGAGTTCCCGGGAATGGGGACTTACATTTTACAATCGTTATATATATTAAAGAGTAAATTTAAAACAAAAGGTACGTCATTGTGTATTTTGCTCGTCATTGTATCCTTATGCTCATCATTTTGTCTATTGTTCGTTATTGTGTCTTTATACTCATCATTGTGTTTTAGTCATTGTGTATTATGTTAAGGTCATTGTGTATTACGTATTTATCATTCTGTTTTACGTTTCAGATCATTATGTAATAATATGTATTCACCGTTGTGTTTTACATTTTATATTATTGTGTAATATGCATTAATCATTGTGGTTTATGTACTAGATATGGTTGTTATTTAATCAATTTATTTACATATTAAAATTACACAACGGTGTTATTTCACTATTACAATTTTCAGATTTCATCACTTTTGAAAAAAGAAACAAAATGATAAGCATAAAGACATAATGATAAATAGAGCGGCACAAAGATGAATATAAGACACAATGACATAATTTTTTTATTTTATAAAACAAAGTCATACTCATATGAAAGATAAAAAACGTTTGTTGTTATGGTGAACTTTTTTTTAAGAAAAAAAATATCGTATTAAATAGTTATAGACGTTTCAAAATGATGGGAGAATTGGCATATGATTAGCATGTGACTAGAGAAAATATGTCTTTTTTCCTTTTATGTCTTTCCTCTTTTAGTCCCCACTTGACACATGGCAATCAACTATGGCTTCCCATCCTTCTCATTTTTATTACCCTTTGTAGAATAACTCAACCCGTTAAAAGAAATACAATTAAGCTATATAAATTAATTAATTAAATTAAAAGAAGCTATATTTTATCAATATAAATGATTTTATAAGTTCAAATTATATTTTCTAATGGAATATTCATAGGAATACATGGTGTATTCCCACATAATTTTTTCATAATCACAAAAGAATGCACCTAATGATTTTATAAGTTGTAATTATTGTTTAATGGAATAGCGATTCTAACAAAAGTTAATAAGATTTTTCATTATGAATGACATAAAAAAAGAGCATCATATATAAAATTAACATGAAAAAAACACGGTTTTTTATATGGGTGAGCAAGATAAGGGTCAGACCCTTGAAACCCTTTTACTCGACTCGTAAAACCCTTAATTAGACCCGAATATACAATATGGGTCGGGTAGGATATTTAAATTTCACCTTAAAGGGTAAAAGGATTTCAAGGGTCCGACCTTTTTTCAAACCCTTTACCCGTTTACTAGTTTCTAGATAGATACATATCAGATACTTGATTAATATGAAATGTAGGAGAGATTTGTATTTTATATATGATTCATCATAAATTTCCCAACTACTAAGAAAAATAAAAACAAAAGGTCATACTACTAATTGAAAACATATATATATATATATGAAAATCACTGAATTGTTATGTATTTTATATATGATTCATTATAAATTTCCCAACTACTAAGAAAAATAAAAATAAAAGGTCATACTACTGATTGGAAACATAAATATATATATATATATATATATATATATATATATATGAAAATCACTGAATTGTTCTCTACATGTAATTTGTGAATTTGAATATTATTTGCATCGGTTCAAATGGTTGATAAACTTTTGAAGTTAGAGTTTACTGTGTTATTAAATGAAAGTATAATTGTTCTAGAAATTATATATTAAAGTCATATATATATATATATATATATGCAACTAGTAAATACAGAAAATGAGTTGTGATTACTGTCTTAAAGGGTAAAGGGTTGGACCCTAGAAACCCTTATTTATACCCGACCCTTTTATTGTTTAGAGGGTAGGGTCTTGGGTCCAAATTTCTTCCTAAAAGGGTAAAAGGTCGGGGTAGGGTATTAGGTAAAAGGGTAGGGTCTTACCCTTTGAACAGTTCTAGTTTTTTATTACAGTTTCGAAATATGTAGGAATAAAATTTCTATTCATTTATAGTTTACGTTTGGTCTCAAAAATGTAGATAAATTGATTTAATACTAAAAAAAGAAAGATAGATCTGATTTTATTTAAATATTTAAAGATTTTGATTATATTGACACAAATATCCACATACTTTTAATTCGTATAATTTAGGTAATAAGTTATTTGATTAAATCATAGATTGATATGTTTTGGTTACACAGACATAAATACGTTTCATTAAAATAAATAATAATTTGAACTGGAAATTTATGATAGGAATAAATCTCCAAGTGACATGTGTTCCTAATTATTTTCATGTATTAGAATAGGTAGATTTATAAATAGCATAATTATTTATAACTAGAGTAATTAGTGTGTGTGTGTGTGTATACACTAGTTTAAGGATCGTGTATTACACGGGTAATTGATGAAAATTTTAAACTTTAACCATTAAGTGAAATACGGTCAATAAAATGATTATATGTTGTTAACACAATTATAATTTACATTAAAATTACAAAAATTACATAATTAAGATTACACAAATATCTTACAAATAACTAAACCTTCCTTGTTTACTACATTTGTGATTGTACTGGTCGGTATACATTGTTTATCAAAAATCAACATCTTTAGTTCATGTCTGCTTGTAACTCTTGATAAGGTAACACATAGGTCTGCTTATAACTCTTCTGTGTGATAAATAGGGTTCTTCAAGTACATACTAACCTAGATAAATGATAATGTATCCATGAAACTAACAAAAAAAAAATATATATTCATGCACATAAAATATCGTACCTTTTAATCAATTAGTATGATGTCATTTGAGATTTGCTCATGTTTATAAAAAAAACATGATTATCCCAAAAACCAGATTACCTGAACGTTGTTGATATAATCATCCTTAGAATCTTTAGAATTTATGATAAATTTGTTGGCATTAATATTCTGTGTATGACAAATTTTTAATTGATTTTATATTTTACAATTAACAATTGTATAATCAAGCAGCATATAAAACCGAAAAACTATAACAAAATGATTTGTTTCATTTCATATGAAATGTAATTGCCAGAAAAATGACAAAAACATACTAACCTTAAAGTCGTGTTCAAATAACAATGAGTTAGCAGAATATTATAAAATATAAAGTTGCATAAAGTGAAGGTAGTTGTTCTTATTTACCGTAGTTAAAAGTATTAAATTAGAAATGCTTAAATTTGAAAACTAATCCCGTGTTATTAGTTAATATTATGGGAAGTTGTTGGAATATTTAATTAATCGATATATATATATATATATATATATATATATATATATATATATTAACAACTCATAGAAAACAAAAAAGAAGTAAAGATTTCGGATTTTATGGAAGCATGGTAAATGACTTTTAACTGGATTAACTATTTTTTTTAAATAATGTGAAAATGTAATATTCCTTAAAAGTAATGAGGAGCATGATTAAGTTATAAATAATAAAAAATAAAATAAAAATAATAAATATTTCTATTAAGTTACATTATAATATGTGTGAATCTTAATGAATTTTTATAACATATTTTAATAATAAAAGTTATGACTGTAATTTTTTTTAAAATTCTATATATAGCTTTATTATTTTGAATATAAACCATAATAAACACTTTAATTATGTACTAACCAACATGTAACACTAACGTAAACCCAATTCGCTGTATTTGTATAAAAATAAAATTAATAAGTTAATATAATATTAAAATTATGTAAATAACGAATGAAGTGGTAGTTTTTAATTAGAGTAGATAGACTCTCCATGTTTGCAATATTTATACAAAATGTTTGGAGAAAATTAAGAAAATACATATTTTCTTGAGTTCAAATGATATGAGAAAATATTAAATCCAAATTTGAAGCCAATCTTATATAAAATTATGCACGGTTGCTCGAATCCCAGTTTAAAAACAATTTATAACTTACCAAACAAATCCAAATTCTTCGACAATGATCCATCTTTATTTTCTTTATTTACAATTACCCGCGACTTTAAAATTTTATTCTAACAGATCTGCAACTTCTTCTTATATTTCCTTATTTTCTTATTTCACCATTAATGTTAATAAATGAACCAGTTATGATTTACATGAATAAAATATTGAATTTATTTATTAAAATGGCTTAAAAGATAAGGGTCGTATATTAAAATTTGTTGAAAAAAATGGGAGGAGGGTTATGAGATTGGCATGTGGCAAAAGTGGTAGTCTTTTATTAGAGTAGATAAATATATTAAAAAGAACTAGCTTTAGAACCCGTGTATTACACGGGATTTTTCAATGTGCAAATTAATAAAATGAATTATTTGAAATAAATAAAAAACACTAAATATTAAACATAAGAACATAATCATGTAAAAAATGTATTACAAATATATTCGATTATGTATACTACAAGTACCAAGAAGTTTAGAATTTATAAAATTGAGAAAGCTAAAAAGGATTAGTTGCGAGAAATTGTCATAAACATAAAAGTAAAGTGAAATTCCTGTAGATGCAGTTAGTCTCTCAAAATTAAATATTTTGTTAAAAGCCACCAAAAGGACTAATGATCCCAATCGCATAACGCATTTTCTTTGGCATTGGGCTTATTATTAAGCATACTTTTCTTGTTGTGTATTGTTAATAAAATAAGATGTAAAATGACACAAACATAAAGTTCAATACTAAAACAATACATGAATGCAAGAAGTTGACTTACAAAATATGGCAAGTCTATATGTTTCAAATTTGTAAATACTTACACTTCAATCTCATCAGTGACACTAACCGAATTATCACGCCCAGCGCCTTCACATTTTACTCATTATTGCAAATCATAAGACATAATTAAAAACATATGACCATTTATTAGTTTTTATAAATTTATGTAGAGTCATATGTCTATTGCTAGGATCTTATTGTATTTTGTGTGTGCTTAACTGTCAAATGTATGTAATGTAGTTATATAGTAGCGCATAAGTCTCATCTAACGCATAAGTTATGCGGCGCATAACTTATGCACCGTATAACATATGCGCTGGATGATGAACTTAGTGAATGTCTATAAATAGCTAGACTTATGCATGAACAGTAGATCTTTTGAGCATTGTCATATCCTAGAGAGAGAAAGTGTGCTAGAAGTGACATATCATTTGTAATCATTTGTTCATGTTTATGAAGATGATCTTAACGTTTTTTGTGTGTTTCCGTCTTTGAGGAATTCCGCTCTTCAAAGTTAGAGCAAATAACATTCCGATACTTACATACATCTTA
Source organism: Bidens hawaiensis (assembly GCF_021521415.1). Lineage (NCBI taxonomy): Eukaryota > Viridiplantae > Streptophyta > Magnoliopsida > Asterales > Asteraceae > Bidens > Bidens hawaiensis. Next base: position 10,044 of record NW_027497690.1, on the reverse strand, counting down.
CATCAGCGTTCATGTCTTTTCAATTTAGTAAAAAAGTTAAAAATAAAAGAACTCACATGCGGTCAATGTCGTTGTGGCGTTAAAGTTTGTAAAGGTTTGAAAACAAAAGAAGTTGATTATCAGTTCACTGAAACATTGATTTTCATTTGAATGTTTGATATGCAATTGCATAATAAATCAAAAAAAAAAAAGACTCGACTATGAAAACTTAAAATAATAAAGGTGTGATACGCTTGATACAATGAAAAACACATTGATCAATTGCAAAGCAATATTCTCTATTAAAATTGTATATTTATATATATAAGACGGATTAGAGAAGAGTTTGTAAAAACAATTCGGATTTTGTTATAATAAATAAATATTGGTTGACTAGCTATTGGTGTCACAAATCCATTAAATTATTATTATTATTATTATTATTATTATTATTATTATTATTATTATTATTATTATTTGTGATTTAAATGTGTTTTTTACATGTGAAAAGATTTTTAAATTAGATAATATATGTATGCATATTTTTGTTGTTATGTTACAAAATATAGATATTTAGAAAAGTTAAAGATATTAAAGAAAGTGGTTTAATTTTTAAATAAAAAATTAATCTAAGAAATCGTATATTATTATTATTATTATTATTGATACATTCATTTTTATATTATTATGCATGAAATTGTTATATATTATTAAAATAAAATTGAAATTGATAAAATATTACAATTTCGTTTTTAATTTTATATTTTCTCATCTAAAATGCAATAAAAATTATTTGTTTTATTAGGAGGATCAGGTAATTCAATATAAGAAGACAAAAATGAGAAGGATTTGTAGCAAAAAAAACCCATAAAAGTTAATAAAAAAATCATAACTCAAAATTTAATTAAAAACATGTACAAAGATACAAAAATGTTTCCACCGCTTCTTCTTCACAAAAAACCAAAGAAATAGCAAAACACAACTTGAGTGAAAAAGATCATTGTGTCTTTTTGTTTATTATTGTGTTTTGTGTTTATTTTGTCATTGATTGTGTCTTTTTTTATTAATTTTGTGTTATATTAGTTAACATTATGTTATATTTTGTTCAGCGTTATGTTATATTTTATGATTGTGTCTTTTTTTGTTTATTATTGTGTTGTTTGTTCATTTTCGGCGTTGTGTCTTTTTTCTCCGCATTGTGTATTTTCGTCATTTTTTCGTCTTTTTTTGGAACGGGAATGATGGGGGAAACATTTTGGCTTTTTAAATTTTGTTCGTTTTTTATTATATACTGAGTTATGATTTTTTTTATGGGTTTTTTGTGTGGCCATAAATCCTTTTCACACTTCTCATTTTTGTCTCTCTTTGCATTTTAACTTTACCTTTATTAGGATTAGTCCAATTTTAGAATATATAATCTTAGTTATATGGAAAATTTCTAACATGTTTATAAAAGGATATTAAGAAATTGAGGGGGGGGATTAGCTAAGAATAGATATGAGGCTGTCACATCATTCTTAATTTTTTTCTTTATTTGTATAGGTAGATATTTACTCCTTCTCACATTACTACTATTCAATTTACTATTTAATTTTTAATACTTTATTAATTACAACCACTAAATTACTAGCCTAGAAATAAAAATGATAGATTTATTCCACTTACTTTACCTTTTGTTTCAACTAGGGGTGTTCAAGGTTTGGTTTTCGCGGTTTATGGGTCAAACCGTAAACCAAACCGTAGAACTCTCAAATCGAACCGATCCAAACTGTTAGTTATGGTTTGGTTTCGGTTTCATGGTTTGAGCATGTTAGGTTTTCATACAAAATGTTCGAAATAAGATATATTAAATTTATAGTGAAACTGTGAATAATTTGCAAAAGTTACATGGTTAAAATACTATTCATTCAGTTCACAGTAGTAATTTAATAGATTTAATAATGAGATGTATATTTATTTATGGTGAGAAGTAGAAGAGGTCTTGTATTTAGAGTCTAAGATCATGAATTGTATATTAATTTAGTATGTAATAATGTAAAATATAAATCTACAAATCTAAAGGACAAATATTGCAGATTGTTAGTGCATTTTAGGTTTTGGCTCAACTCATTTTTCAATTACTATTTAGTTAATAATTTAATATGGTAATTATATATAAACTACCAGTTTATATTTAAAACAAATATTAATACAAGTATATATAGTATGAACTATTTAAAAGATTAAATATAATTAAAATATATGGTTCGGTCCGGTTTTATACGGTTGGTTTTTGGTATAAACCGTAAACCCAAACCGTTCGTCACGGTTTGAAATTTTTAAAACCGACCGACTGAAATTTGATAAAATAAACCAACCGTGAAACCGAACCAATGACCGGTTTGGGCGGTTTCACGGTTTCGAACCGAACGGTGAACACCCCTAGTTTCAACAAATTGTAATATTTAAAAACTATATTTTGAAACACTAAATTTGGCAAGTGTCAGGTTTACATGTTTTATTTGCCTATTAAACGGTTTTCTTAAACTTTGCTTTCGATTTTTTTTATAGTTGTTTACAACGACCAAAACTTTTTACGTGATTTAAAGATATCCCATCGTCACATGGTTTTATATCGGCATTTTTTATATTCTTTTTATATCAGCCTTTAAATATATTTTTTTTACTTACTAATTTATGTTTACGAAATTGCGTTGGTTACCGCTGATATTAACCGAATTTGTGTTGCTTCGTAGTTGTAACGTGCTGGTTTGGTTCTACATATGATAATTTGTTGTATTTTCGCATTGATGAGTTTATTTCTTTTGTTTACCTCCGATGTCGTAACCTGATACAGACTGACTTCGCATTGACTCACAGTATGTTCGTGGTTTAGCGTTTTTACGTATATTTTTTGCTCGATTTACTTGTCCCATAGAGAAGCGTGGGCCCTAAATCCGAGTTATTTTATAAATAGGGGCGGCTGAGCTGTCGAACGGAGGTTGGATGTATGTCGAGTTTCAGCGATTAGCGCCTTGAGTGTCTGATACAAACCCAGTTAGGTTTATACCCGCAGAGGAAAACGGGTCAACCCAGAAGCAGTCATGGAGCAGATTCAAGTTATATTTGGGTCCCGCCTAAATCCTTTAGATGAAATACGTGGGTAGTTTTTTATTAAAATGGAACCCACACCTCAAAGCCCTGAAGCCTCCTTACCATGCTTCATTATAGTTTTACCGAAGCAGACCACCCCAACTTGACTTAAACCTTAAAACTAGACGATCAAAATTTTGCACATGTGTACAATTTTTAAGCTCATATGTAACAGCTAAGACAATCTTGGATATTTTTGTCGAACCAAAACTAAAACTTAAGCATTAAAGTCTACCAGAATGGCCATTAGATATGATTAAGGTACATTTAGGTAACCAACTAGTAAATAGCCCCCACTACATGACATACCCCCGTTATCAAGCAATACCCCGAAGTCCATCACCATACGTGAGTAGGCACGAATTCATCTGTAGGGCTTACATATGACGTGTCTCGTGTGGTTCGTTTCTTATGGTAATGAGACGCGAGCACGGGGACCCTATATGACTAACAGCGTGGATGATCAAGTCAGTAGTGAATTTGTACTTTTAAAGCACTTTTTGTGATCATGTTTATTGACTTATGAATTGGCAGATAAACTACGGGTTTGCTCTTTTTAAGCTTATTTAATATACATAAATCCACTTAGGATTTACGCATACCTAGATGATAAACCGCATACCGACCCATGATCTCCGTCCCCCGGGGCATCCCATCAATACAGGATTTAAGGCCATAAAACCATACGCCTATGAAGTGTTAGCCACTTAAACTTGCAGTATTTTCATTTATGTTTATATCACAGGCCATCTAGCATACTCTAATGTTAAGCCTATCCAACCATTGTACTATAGAATATTCATATTAAAATATATTTTTGGTGATCAAATCTAATAGAAAGGCTTGAGTATGGCCTAATCTTTCATTCAAGTCCTTACACAGGCTTAGCTAAACAAACAAACCCTTAAAAGCGTTTCCCACTAAAAATCAAGCATTTAAAATTCAACTAAGTCTACAACTAAATTATCCTTTCATTCTCAAGGCTGAGCCTAACGACACATCCCAAATTAAGTGCGTTCCTGTTTTATGTATCTCATATTATATAATAATTTTGAAAAATAATTCCTGATTTTTCTATCATTTTCCATTATTGTGTAAAAAATCTTAATTCAAGGAAAATTAAACTTTCAAATTTTCAATTTCTTCCCCATCCCCACACTTGAGGCAAACATTGTCCTCAATGTTTAAAAAATATGACACTTAAATAGGGACGGGGTTAAAATTCACTTTGACAATTTTAAAAACCGGGCCTAATGTGACGGTGGTAAATTATACAAAAATACAATTACACTTTTAACACAAAACTAATAAAACAAAGAAAGTTATGAAAACGAAATCACCCGATAGAAAATAAAACTCTCATGTGCAACTCCCGTGCCCTCGGTGATGCTCTCGGTGAATCTACCTCTTCAACTCTCAAAACAAAATCTGCAAACTCTCACACATGTAGAAGCACGCTTCTCACAATTATTAGAAAGATAGGTCTTTTAAACCATTTGCAAAAACCTTCACTTTTAAATTACCAACCAAGCTTAATAAATTCATAACCAAATTTTTTAAATGAGTAAAAATGTTAAAAGACCTAACTCACTTTCGTATGAATCACGGTTGCATTTAGCGTATGAAACAAGCCCTTTAAACCCCCCGGTAGCCCGGGTGGACGAGTATGGTCTCGTGAGGGTTTATAGTGAACTACACCCACAAAGTTCAACTACAACAAAAAGATACAAATACCTGAATACTAGGACGGGTTACCTCCCGGTTAGCGCTAAGTTTTTGTTAAGGTCTTCAGCCGGACTGTTACCTGATTTAGCAGTTATGGTGGTCTAATGGAGCATTTGCCTACCGAATTTTCCATATATGCTCGGTAGGTAGGGTCCCAATGCTCTGCTTCCTCCTTCATGATTAGCATGCATGATAAACCAAAACGGGCCACTGTAAATGCATTTTTACCTTCAGAATTTCCAACATATGCTCGGTAGAGAACACGTCGATCCCACACACTCTTTCTTATCTTCGAGACATTAAATATTGATCGGGGCCGAACCGAGCATTTTCCGACCGAGTTTCCCGTGTAAGCTCGGTATTTAATGTTTTGTGTCCACACCTACTTTTTTGTGGTTGAAACATCTGTAGAACCAATATAGGCCCATTTTTAAATACCGTGCCCATTATCCTTCACCTCTACCTTCCTTTTCCTTGAACTTGAACCATTTTCCCCAACTTTGTTTATTGGTGTGATTATTATAAGAGAACAATTGGGATTCACCTGGGCTACTTCAATCACATGCTCTTCAAAGGTCGATATGCTTTCAACCAGGTTTAAACTTTCAACCTCATGCCCCAAAATATCTAAACTATCTCTCTCTACATCACCATAATCATCAAACTCAACCACTACACTCAATGGCTCTTCAGTAATTGATAAAGTCGGTGTGGTATGAGTCTCCATAACATCCTCTTTAACTTCGTTCTCTAAACGATCAATAGTATCCTCATCTATCACCTCATCATCAACCACGACACCAATAGCCAACTTCTCTCGTTCTCGTTTAATTTTGACTACTTCTTCTAATAGTTGACTCATCAGTTCATCTTGGGCCGCATTAGACGTTTCTTGAAGCTCTAAGCTTTTATTTATAGCCTTATTCTGAGCTTCTTGATCTCTCTTCATCTCCTTCAGAAAATCCATAACGTCTTTTATAGACTCTTCATTGTTACCGGAGGAATCTTCATGATCTTGCTGATAATTCTTTTGATAAGTACCACCATGATTATAATATTGAGGGACTTCTTCATATATAGGTTGGAGGTACTCATCATAATAGTAGTCTTCCTCCTCTCGCTAACTTACAAAGCTGGCGTCTCAGGTCCACCACTATCATATTCACTTGACTCGTAGTAGCTTTGAGGGTTTGGTGACGATGGTTCATCATATGAATGTGGATAGTCCGAATAATCATCATCCACAACCTTATATCCTTCATATGGGTCATAAACCCAAATCTACGTCATCTTCAGTTACCTACACACATGAGACACAAATACCTAGCGTAAAATCAAACGAATAAATATAAAAAAACTGAAACTAAATTACTAAACAAAACTAGCACTTTGCGCGTTGAGTCCCCGGCAACGGCGCCATTTTGACGTAGGCTGTCGCAGTCTACTCAAAAACAACTAATTAAAAGGACTTAAATACCTATAACAAGTACAGGTAAGTAAGGTCGTCTCCACAGGGACTCAAGGAAAGTGCAAGTTTATTAAATTTATAACTAATTTATTTAATTTAAGCGGATAAACGATGTCAAGCGGTTTTTATAAAAAGATTTAATTAAAACTAATTATTACTTAAAAAGATTTGTAAACAATATTAATTAAAAAGCATTCATTCTAGATTCGGGTTATGTGTTCCATACGTCAATCACAGATTCTTTAGTCTTTGGTTTTATAATAATTGCTAGTCTGGTTTGATTTATGATGACAAACGATACCCTAACCGAATTGTTGACACAAATGAACCCGAACACCACAATTACCAATTCTATGTCTAAGATAATTAACTCAATGATAAGGTTTGATGATTATAGTTCAAGGACACAAGAGTCTAACACTAAATGTTGATGGACAACCAAACAAACGTTACACAAATCAATAATCGTAAACACAAACGTTAATCAACCAAATAACTAGTTAAGCAAGACAAATTCATATAAAATCAATCAAGCTATAACCATTAAGCATAAGAATCTAATCCATAACAGTATTTCACACAAAACCTTAGCCTAGAACGAACACACACGCCTAGCCGGACATCGACATAATCATTAAAGCACTTCTCTTGATGAACATCTGATCAACGATGGAACCGGAAGCTTCGGGATGGCTGAAAGTCGCCCTAGAACACCTCTTCTGCCTCTGGAAGTCGTAATATCTCTAATAGGGTCGAAAAATTGTTTATATAGTGAAAAACCCTAACTTTTGCTGACTTTAAACATCTTCGCGTATCGCGAAGTTGCCTCACCTGCATCTTCGCGATACGTGAAGATGCAACTGACTTCATATTTAGATTCGTCTCGTTGAGAAACATGAAATTCATATATTATGGATTCTGTAACTCATTTTCTAGGCCGAGATTTGCCCGTTTTACAAAAAGACACTTTCTTGGTAACCCATCTTGTTCAGTTTTCCCTTCGGCTTCAGGTTTCTCATCCATCCTCTCCCGAATCCTTCTTAACCCTCCATATGTGTTTCCCCATACTACCATCATCTTGAAGCTTGCTTAATCTTCATCTGGATGGCTCTGAATTAGCTCGTTTAAGCTTCTTAACTTCCAATGTCCTGAAAACACAAAACAATGTTTGAAGTACCAATGTTCATTCATTTATTTACCTAAATATAACTAATTAATATAAAATAATAACTAACTTTTACCCAACCATCAGTTTTGCAAGCAGTTCCAGCCAATAACTGCTTGCAATGGTTTTAGTTGTACACTTTGCTTTGGTTAATCAATTTCTACTTGTAATTGGAGACCTTCCCTTCTCGAATTGGGGCTTTTAATTCAGTATAAACCCTAGTTTCTATCATTTGGTTCCATTGCCGGGAATTCGATGGCTCCTTAGACCCGAGTAACCCAGAAAACTCAAATCCTGACAAGTGGCTGCCCAATTAGCAGCCATCGCATCATCAATGGAATTTCTACAACATGAAGTGGCTGCTATCAAAATACAGCAAGCCAAACAGAAGGAGAAATCAAGTGGCGGTTCTGGTAGGTTTGAAGATGGAGAATCTTCCTGGAACCATAATCGGCATTTCAGACCTTACAACAAAATTGATTTCCCCACCTTTAGTGAGGGAGACCCGCGTGGGTTGGATTCTGAAAGCGGAGAAATATTTCCGGTATTATCACATACAGGATGATAAAAAGGTGGGTGTAGCCTCGATGCACTTGGAAGGCGTCGCCTTGGATTTTTACTCTTGGTTATCCAATGATCAATCCATTGAATTATGGGAGGAATTGGTTCATGCTCTTCAGAAGCACTTTGGCCCAGCTGAATTCCAAAATCCTTACAAACACTTATGTAGTAACAAACAGACGGGATCTGTACAAGAGTATCGTCAGGAATTTGCGAAACGTTCTTCACGAGTTTCCAATTGGCCCGAGCATTGTGTATTATGGGTATTTTAAATGGTCTTAAAGAAGAACTCAAGGCAGATGTGCGGGATTCATAAACCGCGAACTCTCTACAAGGCTATGAGTCTCGCTCTTGAACTTGAATCCAAAATTAATCATGCCCAAACCAAGAAAAGTATTACCTGAACTCAATCCAAGACAGCCCAAGCCGACTCCAAACCAATGGCCAATACCTCCATATATTCAGCCAACAACCCTAAACCAACCCCTCGTATTTCTGATACAGAAAAACAAGCTCGTTATTTAAGGGGTGAATGTTACCAGTGTGGTGACAAGTTTGGACCCAACCATCGGTGTAAAATAGGAACACTGAAAATGTTGGCAGCCGGTGATAAAGCTGAGGATCAAACCGATCTTGATGAGGAAGAACAAGAGAATCACGGGGACAACTTAGCCGAGATAAGCTTGAACGCCATTTTGGGTAAGTCTCATAACACCACTATGAAGCTAAATGGTATCTTGGGTAATACTAAAGTTCTCATTTTAGTGGATAGTCAGTTCACTCACAATTTCATATCGGATACTCTTATGTGCGAGATGAACTTACCAACCCAATTTGTGCCACCCTTTGGTGTACAAATAGGCAATGGGGACATTATTCGTTGCAATAAAGTATGTCGAGATACTACTGTTCAAGTTGCTGATCTAAAAATCACTCAAGATTTTTACCCATTTTCGATTAGTGTAACGGATTTGGTATTGGGAATTCACTGGTTAGCCTCCCTTAACACGGTAAAAGCGAATTGGAGTGAAATGTTTTTGATTTTTTCTTTGAATGGGCAGAAATATAAACTACAATGAGTGGCTTCAGGCCCTCAAAAGTCAGCTGCTTTCCAACACCTTACCATTAACCTCACAACAACCCCTGAAATCTCAGCCCCTTTACATCACTTAGTTGATAATTATCATGAAGTGTTTAATGAACCCACATCACTCCCCCCGTTTCGTTTCGTTTCTCACTCAATCACCCTACTACCTAATAAACCACCACCAAATATCCGCCCTTACTGATACCCACACTCCCAAAAATCCGAGATCGAACAACAAGTTGAGCAGCTTCTATCAGCTGAGTTTATACAGCCAAGTACCAGCCCATTCTCAAGCCCGGTCCTATTGGTGAAGAAGAAAGACAATACATGAAGGATGTGTGTTGAATACCATGCCCTAAACAAGGTTACAGTTGCTGACAAATATCCTATTCCAAACATTAATGAGCTATTGGACGACCTATATGGGGCTGCGGTCTTTTCTAAACTCGATCTAAGATTCAGGTACTATCAGATTCGGGTTAATCCTATGGATGTTGAGAAGACGGCTTTCCAAACGCACTCTAGGCATTACGAGTTTAATGTTATGCCCTTTGGACTAACGAACGCCCCTTCAACTTTTTAGGCGGTTATGAACGATCTTTTTCGCTCGTATCCCCTTCGATTCTTACGTGTATTCTTCGATGACATTTTGATTTACAGCTCCAATATGGAACAACAAATTGGTCATCCTGAACAGGCTCTGAAACTCCATAAACAGCATCAGTTCTTTGCCAAAATTTCTAAGTGTTGTTTTAGTCAAGACCGGGTACTATTTTTGGGCCATATTATTACATCGAGCGGGGTTCAAGCCAATCAAGAGAAGATATTAGCTGTTCAGTCGTGGCCAATGTGACATTCGTCAATTTTTGATTCGTATTTGTATTTGTACACCCGACCCGGAGGGTCGTTTCGATGTATTAGTATTAT